>NW_027187639.1:0-70267 GCF_041381155.1 Argopecten irradians | reverse complement strand
GTTATCTCCCTCCCGAAAACGTAAGGTATACGTTTGATGATACATTCCATTATATGTAAATGAGCTGTTACCACTGGCATCCAACAAGTTTTTATATATAAGAGAAATTATACAGCAGGGTGGGAGGGTGGCATATCAGTTACAAGCAAAGGTCACCCAATCCAACAAAGTAGAGTACTGGAACACTAATCAAGTAAAAAAAATACAATTCACTTAACTCCAACTCAACTTATCACTGTAAAGTACTGGTACGCTAATATCTGTAACAATTGCTCTAGTTTTCATGTTTCAAGAAGGATACATTACATTTTAGTGATACTTATAGTTTTTTAACAGAGTTTACATTTAGGTTACATCTTACTAACAAACCAAGAAGGGCTTTTCATTATTATTATGTGTTTTAAAGGCGTTGTTTTTATGTCGATTTAATTACAGTTTCTACAAAAAGCAACCTGATGTTATCACAATTCGTTATTAGTTTACATGTTATTTCGACAGCTAAATTGTGTAAATAATAACAAAAAAAACATCAGTGATTCGCCCTTAAATTTACATTAAAAAAACCTTTATATGGCAGGATGGGAGGGTGGCATATCAGATACAAGAAAAGGTCACCCAATCCAACAGAATACAGTACTGTAATAAGTAAAAATACAATTCACTGAACTCCAACTTGTCACTGTAAAGTACTGGTACTCTAATCTCTGTAAAAAATTGCTGTGGTTATCATGTTTGAAGAAAGATACATGACATTTTAGTGATACTTATTGTTTTTCACAAAGTTTACATTTAGTTGAAATCTTACTGACAAACCAAGAAGGGCTTTTCATTATTATTATGAGTTTTTAAGGCGTTGTTTTTATGTCGATTTAATTACAATTTCTACAAAAAGCAACCAGATATTATCACAATTCATTATAAGTTTACATGTTATTTCGACAGCTAAATTGTGTAAATAATTGCAAAAATATCATTGATTCCCCCTTAATTTTACATTAAAAACTTTTAAAAAGCCACACACACACACACACACACAAAATAGCTTGTTTCTTATATGAAAAGGAAACCTTTCTGTACGAGTTATCTCCCTCCCGAAAACGTAAGGTATACGTTTGATGATACATTCCATTATATGTAAATGAGCTGTTACCACTGGCATCCAACAAGTTTTTATATATAAGAGAAATTATACAGCAGGGTGGCATATCAGTTACAAGCAAAGGTCACCCAATCCAACAAAGTAGAGTACTGGAACACTAATCAAGTAAAAATACAATTCACTTAACTCCAACTCAACTTATCACTGTAAAGTACTGGTACGCTAATATCTGTAACAATTGCTCTAGTTTTCATGTTTCAAGAAGGATACATTACATTTTAGTGATACTTATAGTTTTTTTAACAGAGTTTACATTTAGGTTACATCTTACTAACAAACCAAGAAGGGCTTTTCATTATTATTATGTGTTTTAAGGCGTTGTTTTTATGTCGATTTAATTACAGTTTCTACAAAAAGCAACCTGATGTTATCACAATTCGTTATTAGTTTACATGTTATTTCGACAGCTAAATTGTGTAAATAATAACAAAAAAAACATCAGTGATTCGCCCTTAAATTTACATTAAAAAACCTTTATATGGCAGGATGGGAGGGTGGCATATCAGATACAAGAAAAGGTCACCCAATCCAACAGAATACAGTACTGTAATAAGTAAAAAATACAATTCACTGAACTCCAACTTGTCACTGTAAAGTACTGGTACTCTAATCTCTGTAAAAATTGCTGTGGTTATCATGTTTGAAGAAAGATACATGACATTTTAGTGATACTTATTGTTTTTCACAAAGTTTACATTTAGTTGAAATCTTACTGACAAACCAAGAAGGGCTTTTCATTATTATTATGAGTTTTTAAGGCGTTGTTTTTATGTCGATTTAATTACAATTTCTACAAAAAGCAACCAGATATTATCACAATTCATTATAAGTTTACATGTTATTTCGACAGCTAAATTGTGTAAATAATTGCAAAAATATCATTGATTCCCCCTTAATTTTACATTAAAAACTTTAAAAAAAGCCACACACACACACACACACACACAAAATAGCTTGTTTCTTATATGAAAAGGAAACCTTTCTGTACGAGTTATCTCCCTCCCGAAAACGTAAGGTATACGTTTGATGATACATTCCATTATATGTAAATGAGCTGTTACCACTGGCATCCAACAAGTTTTTATATATAAGAGAAATTATACAGCAGGGTGGGAGGGTGGCATATCAGTTACAAGCAAAGGTCACCCAATCCAACAAAGTAGAGTACTGGAACACTAATCAAGTAAAAATACAATTCACTTAACTCCAACTCAACTTATCACTGTAAAGTACTGGTACGCTAATATCTGTAACAATTGCTCTAGTTTTCATGTTTCAAGAAGGATACATTACATTTTAGTGATACTTATAGTTTTTTAACAGAGTTTACATTTAGGTTACATCTTACTAACAAACCCAGAAGGGCTTTTCATTATTATTATGTGTTTTTAAGGCGTTGTTTTTATGTCGATTTAATTACAGTTTCTACAAAAAGCAACCTGATGTTATCACAATTCGTTATTAGTTTACATGTTATTTCGACAGCTAAATTGTGTAAATAATAACAAAAAAAAAACATCAGTGATTCGCCCTTAAATTTACATTAAAAAACCTTTATATGGCAGGATGGGAGGGTGGCATATCAGATACAAGAAAAGGTCACCCAATCCAACAGAATACAGTACTGTAATAAGTAAAAATACAATTCACTGAACTCCAACTTGTCACTGTAAAGTACTGGTACTCTAATCTCTGTAAAAATTGCTGTGGTTATCATGTTTGAAGAAAGATACATGACATTTTAGTGATACTTATTGTTTTTCACAAAGTTTACATTTAGTTGAAATCTTACTGACAAACCAAGAAGGGCTTTTCATTATTATTATGAGTTTTTAAGGCGTTGTTTTTATGTCGATTTAATTACAATTTCTACAAAAAGCAACCAGATATTATCACAATTCATTATAAGTTTACATGTTATTTCGACAGCTAAATTGTGTAAATAATTGCAAAAATATCATTGATTCCCCCTTAATTTTACATTAAAAACTTTAAAAAAAGCCACACACACACACAAAATAGCTTGTTTCTTATATGAAAAGGAAACCTTTCTGTACGAGTTATCTCCCTCCCGAAAACGTAAGGTATACGTTTGATGATACATTCCATTATATGTAAATGAGCTGTTACCACTGGCATCCAACAAGTTTTTATATATAAGAGAAATTATACAGCAGGGTGGGAGGGTGGCATATCAGTTACAAGCAAAGGTCACCCAATCCAACAAAGTAGAGTACTGGAACACTAATCAAGTAAAAATACAATTCACTTAACTCCAACTCAACTTATCACTGTAAAGTACTGGTACGCTAATATCTGTAACAATTGCTCTAGTTTTCATGTTTCAAGAAGGATACATTACATTTGAGTGATACTTATAGTTTTTAACAGAGTTTACATTTAGGTTACATCTTACTAACAAACCCAGAAGGGCTTTTCATTATTATTATGTGTTTTAAGGCGTTGTTTTTATGTCGATTTAATTACAGTTTCTACAAAAAGCAACCTGATGTTATCACAATTCGTTATTAGTTTACATGTTATTTCGACAGCTAAATTGTGTAAATAATAACAAAAAAAAACATCAGTGATTCGCCCTTAAATTTACATTAAAAAACCTTTATATGGCAGGATGGGAGGGTGGCATATCAGATACAAGAAAAGGTCACCCAATCCAACAGAATACAGTACTGTAATAAGTAAAAAATACAATTCACTGAACTCCAACTTGTCACTGTAAAGTACTGGTACTCTAATCTCTGTAAAAATTGCTGTGGTTATCATGTTTGAAGAAAGATACATGACATTTTAGTGATACTTATTGTTTTTTCACAAAGTTTACATTTAGTTGAAATCTTACTGACAAACCAAGAAGGGCTTTTCATTATTATTATGAGTTTTTAAGGCGTTGTTTTTATGTCGATTTAATTACAATTTCTACACAAAAAGCAACCAGATATTATCACAATTCATTATAAGTTTACATGTTATTTCGACAGCTAAATTGTGTAAATAATTGCAAAAATATCATTGATTCCCCCTTAATTTTACATTAAAAACTTTAAAAAAGCCACACACACACACAACAAAATAGCTTGTTTCTTATATGAAAAGGAAACCTTTCTGTACGAGTTATCTCCCTCCCGAAAACGTAAGGTATACGTTTGATGATACATTCCATTATATGTAAATGAGCTGTTACCACTGGCATCCAACAAGTTTTTATATATAAGAGAAATTATACAGCAGGGTGGGAGGGTGGCATATCAGTTACAAGCAAAGGTCACCCAATCCAACAAAGTAGAGTACTGGAACACTAATCAAGTAAAAATACAATTCACTTAACTCCAACTCAACTTATCACTGTAAAGTACTGGTACGCTAATATCTGTAACAATTGCTCTAGTTTTCATGTTTCAAGAAGGATACATTACATTTTAGTGATACTTATAGTTTTTTTAACAGAGTTTACATTTAGGTTACATCTTACTAACAAACCAAGAAGGGCTTTTCATTATTATTATATGTGTTTTAAGGCGTTGTTTTTATGTCGATGTAATACAGTTTCTACAAAAAGCAACCTGATGTTATCACAATTCGTTATTAGTTTACATGTTATTTCGACAGCTAAATTGTGTAAATAATAACAAAAAAAAAAATCATCAGTGATTCGCCCTTAAATTTACATTAAAAAAACCTTTATATGGCAGGATGGGAGGGTGGCATATCAGATACAAGAAAAGGTCACCCAATCCAACAGAATACAGTACTGTAATAAGTAAAAATACAATTCACTGAACTCCAACTTGTCACTGTAAAGTACTGGTACTCTAATCTCTGTAAAAATTGCTGTGGTTATCATGTTTGAAGAAAGATACATGACATTTTAGTGATACTTATTGTTTTTCACAAAGTTTACATTTAGTTGAAATCTTACTGACAAACCAAGAAGGGCTTTTCATTATTATTATGAGTTTTTAAGGCGTTGTTTTTATGTCGATTTAATTACAATTTCTACAAAAAGCAACCAGATATTATCACAATTCATTATAAGTTTACATGTTATTTCGACAGCTAAATTGTGTAAATAATTGCAAAAATATCATTGATTCCCCCTTAATTTTACATTAAAAACTTTAAAAAAGCCACACACACACACACACACACACAAAATAGCTTGTTTCTTATATGAAAAGGAAACCTTTCTGTACGAGTTATCTCCCTCCCGAAAACGTAAGGTATACGTTTGATGATACATTCCATTATATGTAAATGAGCTGTTACCACTGGCATCCAACAAGTTTTTATATATAAGAGAAATTATACAGCAGGGTGGGAGGGTGGCATATCAGTTACAAGCAAAGGTCACCCAATCCAACAAAGTAGAGTACTGGAACACTAATCAAGTAAAAATACAATTCACTTAACTCCAACTCAACTTATCACTGTAAAGTACTGGTACGCTAATATCTGTAACAATTGCTCTAGTTTTCATGTTTCAAGAAGGATACATTACATTTTAGTGATACTTATAGTTTTTTAACAGAGTTTACATTTAGGTTACATCTTACTAACAAACCAAGAAGGGCTTTTCATTATTATTATGTGTTTTAAGGCGTTGTTTTTATGTCGATTTAATTACAGTTTCTACAAAAAAGCAACCTGATGTTATCACAATTCGTTATTAGTTTACATGTTATTTCGACAGCTAAATTGTGTAAATAATAACAAAAAAAAAAAAAACATCAGTGATATGCCCTTAAATTTACATTAAAAAAACTTTATATGGCAGGATGGGAGGGTGGCATATCAGATACAAGAAAAGGTCACCCAATCCAACAGAATACAGTACTGTAATAAGTAAAAATACAATTCACTTAACTCCAACTTGTCACTGTAAAGTACTGGTACTCTAATCTCTGTAAAAATTGCTGTGGTTATCATGTTTGAAGAAGGATACATGACATTTTAGTGATACTTATTGTTTTTCACAAAGTTTACATTTAGTTTAAATCTTACTGACAAACCAAGAAGGGCTTTTCATTATTATTATGAGTTTTTAAGGCGTTGTTTTTATGTCGATTTAATTACAATTTCTACAAAAAGCAACCAGATATTATCACAATTCATTATTAGTTTACATGTTATTTCGAATTAGTACATCTTACCGAGAATAAATCAAATCATTGCGTACAAATAATTGCAATTAAACCAGTATCGTAGTCTGTATTTTAATCTAGTTATCAGAAACTATGATTTTTTTTTCTATAGAGATGCCATGAATATTCCACTTTGGTTTCGAATAAAATCAACATTGACCAGTATGGTAAACCACGAACTGTGGTTAAATATATACATGCCAAAACAATTTCCAACGTTTGAACACATCTGCCAGACCGAAGTTTTTAGAGCGAGCTCGAGGGAGACAATGCCGCTGAAACATTATGGACAAATTTGCAGTGAATATTAGCGTGGTATGAATACTTCTCACAAGTTTGGAGTATATACTACCGAGGTATGAACCCTTGTGATGAGTTTACAATGTATGCTACCGATGTATGAACCCTTTTGATGAGTTTACTATGTATGCTACCGAGGTATGAACACATCTGACGAGTTTACAATGTATACTACCGAGGTATGAACACTTCTGGCGAGTTTATAAGGTATACTACCGAGGTATGAATACTTCTAATAGTTTACAATGTATGCTACCGAGGTATGAACACTTCTGACAGTTTACAATGTATACTACCGAGGTATGAACACTTCTGACAAGTTTACAATGTATACTACCGAGGTATGAACACTTCTGACAAGTTTACAATGTATACTACCGAGGTATGAACACTTCTGACAAGTTTACAATGTATACTACCGAGGTATGAACACTTCTGACAAGTTTACAATGTATACTACCGAGGTATGAACACTTCTGACAAGTTTACAATGTATACTACCGAGGTATGAACACTTCTGACAAGTTTACGAATACTTCTACCGAGGTATGTATACTACCGAGGTATGAACACTTCTGACAAGTTTACAATGTATACTACCGAGGTATGAACACTTCTGACAAGTTTACAATGTATACTACCGAGGTATGAACACTTCTGACAAGTTTACAATGTATACTACCGAGGTATGAACACTTCTGACAAGTTTACAATGTACAACTACCGAGGTATGAACACTTCTGACAAGTTTACAATGTATATACTACCGAGGTATGAACACTTCTGACATGTTTTACAATGTATACTACCGAGGTATGAACACTTCTGACAAGTTTACAATGTATACTACCGAGGTATGAACACTTCTGACAAGTTTACAATGTATACTACCGAGGTATGAACACTTCTGACAAGTTTACAATGTATACTACCGAGGTATGAACACTTCTGACAAGTTTACAATGTATACTACCGAGGTATGAATACTTCTGACAGTTTACAATGTATGCTACCGAGGTATGAACACTTCTGACAGTTTACAATGTATACTACCGAGGTATGAACACTTCTGACAAGTTTACAATGTATACTACCGAGGTATGAACACCTCTGACAAGTTTACAATGTATACTACCGAGGTATGAACATCTCGAGATACTACCGAGGTATGACTACCGAGGTATGAACACTTCTGACAAGTTTACAATGTATACTACCGAGGTATGAACACCTCTGACAAGTTTACGATGTACAACTACCGAGGTATGTATACTACCGAGGTATGAACACTTCTGACAGTTTACAATGTATACTACCGAGGTATGAACACTTCTGATAGTTAACAAGGTACAACTACCGAGGTATGAACACTTCTGACAAGTTTACAATGTATACTACCGAGGTATGAACACTTCTGATAGTTAACAAGGTACAACTACTGAGGTATGAACACTTCTGACAAGTTTACAATGTAAACTACCGAGGTATGAACACTTCTGATAGTTAACAAGGTACAACTACCGAGGTATGAACACCTCAGACAAGTTTACAATGTTTACTACCGAGGTAACAAGGTACAACTACTGAGGTATGAACACTTCTGACAAGTTTACAATGTATACTACCGAGGTATGAACACTTCTGATAGTTAACAAGGTACAACTACCGAGGTATGAACACTTCTGACAAGTTTACAATGTAAACTACCGAGGTATGAACACTTCTGATAGTTAACAAGGTACAACTACCGAGGTATGAACACCTCAGACAAGTTTACAATGTTTACTACCGAGGTAAGAACACTAGTACTTCTGACAAGTTTACAATGTATACTACCGGGGTATGAACACTTCTGACAAGTTTACAATGTATACTACCGAGGTATGAACACTTCTGACAAGTTTGCAATGTATACTACCGAGGTATGAATACTTCTGACAAGTTTACAATGTATACTACCGAGGTATGAACATTATTACTTCTGGCAAGTCTTCTGTATGTAGGAAATCAGGTGGACAACCGTGTAGAGGCTTGTCCAACTCCTTCAGATATTTCCTGGAAATAAGTGATGGCATGACTATCAGTAAATAAATCACAATAGTCACTCCTGAGTCACTGGTCACCAGCGGATAGATTCTACATCAAATTTAAAATCGGAGAGCTTCCGGGGGCTGGGCCCCATAAGGCTTTGCCTTGGACCCATGGCCACTAGGGGTCTCAAGACGGCCCCAACCTCTTGACTTTAATATGCGCTCCTCCCCCCCCCCCCCAACCAAAATCCTGTATCCGCCCCTGTTATATGCAAGACAGTAAGAAAAAAAATACATTATATCTCAAGATTTTATTTACTGAAACAAAAATGGCATCGTATAATTTCAGTGCGGAACTTAAACTGCAATAGTCGCATGAAGGAGTTCACTGATACTGAACTAGTAGTTCCGTGCATAATTCATGTGAAATGGAATTACAAATCTGTGACAATAAAGCTATTGCATTCAAAGCTTATTTTTGTCGATATATTCATTTCCATAAACAGTTGCAGATCAAATACAATACAGCATTGAAGTTAAACCTGTATAACCTATGAAGAATATAAGCCTACTTGAGACCTTTCATGTAGAGATGTGTGGTAAAAAACATGTACTGTATATAATGAACTGTTTCATATCTTTCAAAAACAGAAAAAGAAAAAGAAGTTATGATTTCATAGAGGCAAAAAGAGGTTTTTTCACCCATTAAGCCATCTTCTCGATGGTGTATAATATAACATAGACTATTGCTACTCGAAAACTGAACTAAACCCTTCCAGAAATCACTTTTAAATTGCTAAGTTGTACCATTTTTGATAACCTGATGTTCACATTATAAGATTGACAGCTGTTTTCAGCCTCATTACATCTAAATCAAACGTGACTGCCATCCTGAGATTTCTTATAAAATCCCTGGAATTATGGAACCCTCTAGGAAAGAAAGACAGTATGACCATGCATCATATATAGCCTTGAGAAGTTTTCACGCTTGTTCCAGGCATCTCTTCTTGTGAAGGATTCCTGAATTATTTGGAGCGAAGAAACCATTTACTCTGTTCTAATACATCATCTTGTTTACATGTCCAGTACTGGAGTTTCTTCAGATATGATATCCTTACAACTGACTTTAATCAAATAAACTTGCATGTGTCAGAGTTCACCTTTTATCAAATTCAAGTTAATTCTTATTTTGGAACAGGACTGAACAGCCATGACAAGATAACCTTACCAGTATGTAACTAGAACTATCTCTACTAATAAACTCAAAATTGAATTTAAGTCAACATCAAATAATCTCAAAATTTTGAGAAAAGAGCAACCTCAATGTGTACCATAATTAATCAACAATGCTAACTGAGATCAGGTACAGAAAGCAAACTGATTTTACCTAATTTACAACCATAGACAATGAGAAAATCATTCAGCTACTCTGGAGTTGTGTCGTTGAATAATCTTCCCCTTCATATAACAAAATCTACATTCCTTGTAACTTTTAAGTAAAAGTTAAAAAATTATTTCCTTTCAAGCTTTAATATTTTAAACACATACATTACCAACTTACAATAATGATTGTACTTTTATCTGTACAGTATGTACTGGTAATGTCATTAATTTCACTTGTGTCCATCGTTTCCATATCAATTTTGATTGTCATGTTATGTATTTTATTGATTCAAATCAATTTATTTGTGTTTTAATGAGGGACATTTAGAAGATTAGCTCCATGCTAAATATGTCACCCTCAGTAAATAAAGTATTATCAATCAAGAAATGTGCTTAAAGTTGGATTTGACATCCAATTAACATCTACATACCGTAGAAGCTTAAAATAATATTTAAAAAGTCCATCAAACACTTTAACAGTTAAAAAGAAAACATCCATTTTGATGACTGTTTGTAAAGATAAATCGTAGTAAACCATATCACCTTCTTATGTTACAGTATTACTTGGATACATAAACTAACAATGTGACTGCTGGGTTTACTTTTCCTGTCCTTTCATCATTTTTTTGGTTTTTATTTTCTCCCTTGTAATCCAATTATGAATGGTGTTTTTTATTTTCTTCCACTCCAATTTCTTCAGGCAGCTATGAGCAGCAATTGCTTTGTCACATTCATTCCTTTTGAGCTCCTTGCGAAGCTTGACATTTTCCTGAAAAACCTGCCTCAGGCATTCTTCTTGACTCTTGTTCAACTTGATTTGCCCTGTTAAAGACAAACACAACTCTTTTGTTTTCAATTTTAAAGGAAACATGTATAAAGCTATTCATGGTATTTTGCTTATGTTTCTTAATATAATGTTTCAAATACATTTGATTGTAGTACAATAAGAATGCAATTCAATATATGAAGCAGCAATGAGGTTTTTATTTTACATGTATTTATGACCTACATGTATATTGGATTTTAATAGACAGAGCAATGCTATATGTCCCTGATACAAGAATCTTGCATGGTAATATAAACAATGGTAATAAATACACAGTTATAATATATCTAATATAAATCAATTTGATTTATGATAATGGTCCTGCCTCACTAACACATAGTATGTTGTCTAGACTGGACCCTGTGCAAACTGGAAAACTGTCCATACCAAAAGTATATGATCCAGGCCAGCATATTTCTCAAAAAGATTATGATAAAGTACCCTGGTACTTACAGCTTGCTTAATAAGAAAATTGTCTACTTTGAAAACCAGACTTATTTTAGAAAACTATAAAATGTTTGATACAAAAAAAACTTGTCACACTGGCAACCATTCCTCCCCCCCCTAACATATAAGAATTCCATCCATTCACCCTTTTTGTGCCAAAAATTGCGATGTCAATACTGACTGATACAGAGAATCTAAGGGGAATTTACCTATATTGGTATATCGAGATATTTGACAACTGTTCCCTTTCCTGTAACATGAATACTTAATACACAATTATAACCCAGAGAGATCTATGAAATTTAAGACAGATCCCTTTGGTAATTTCTGAGAAAAACAGTAACAATCTTTAATTATCAAAATCCAAAATGGCTGCATGTTGGCTATCTCGTTGACAGATTGTTATATACACAACTTCAATCAATGGAGTGCCTATATATGAAATTTGAGACAGATCCTTTTGGTACTATCTGAGAACTAGCAATTTAACAAATTTCAACTATCACAATTCATGATGACTGCCTGTCGGCCATCTTGTTGTCCGATTCATCCCATATCGCAATATGAAACACTAGGAAACAAAGGAAACCTACATATTAAATTTGAGACAAATCCATTCAGTACTTTCTGAGAAAATAGCAGTAACAATCATCAACTATTAAAATCCAGGATGGCTGCCCATTGGCTATTTTTGTTGACAGATAGTTCCAAAATGCAATATGCATAACTATATTCATAATAATGAATTTGTGACAGATCCCTTCTGAATCAGTACTTTCTGAGTAATAGCGAGAACAATCTTTAACCATCAAATATACAAAGATAGTTGGAATATGCACAACTAGAGTCCTAGGGAAAGCTATTATAATTTTAGAAAGATTCAGTACTTTTGAGAAATAACGATAACAAGAATTGTTAATGGACGGAAGGAAGGATGGACGGATGAAAAGTGTTTTAAATAGCACATTATCTGATGATAGTGGGATAAAAAAGGAAACAAACATATATCGTAAATAGGTTCAACTGAGTGCTACACACCATTTATAAGTGAAAGACCAATCTTCTTGCAATTTAAGAATCATGATGAATCATTTCGCAAGAGAAAATAAAGAGCATTTGGAATGTATTTGATCTCAGTTTATCACAGGACCTAGTTTCTTTTTTTCTATGCTATATTTAGATGAATTATATAAATAAGTTTGTATTCTCTATAAACTGGAAACTTGCATTAACTGGACAATGGACAAGGTAATTCTGACATCTGGTTTAGACAAACTACACTACACAATATCATGAATAAACAATTACAGTTCATACAATGTTGAAACAAACCTTTCCGAGTGGAATGATGTGATCTTTCAGAAAGACTACTTTCCTTTGCAGATTTAGATCTCTTAGCAGAACATGATCCCTCAGTTTGATTTGATCTCTTCAGAGGATTAGGATTTGCTGGAATATATAAAATATTCGCTGGAATATATAAAAGTAAAGAAAATTCTAGATATTGCCACACAAATAGTATTTTTTTTAGACCAAGCACCTTTGATCAGATGCCATAGAAAATTTCAGGTTTGTAATGATCTTTGAAGTTAGGTGTCAAAAGATAGCTTCTTGCAAAGAAAAACATCACTTATAATTTCTAGAATTATAAAAACAATATGTTTATGTGATGATTTAGAGCTTTCAAAACTATAATATGCAATATTTTCCTTAACGTTGCAAGGATATTTTGTTACCTATAATATATATCAAAGAATACTTAGTGTTTCTATGTAAGCCTATAGAAACCTTCAATTAACAATTACATTTCTTACCATCAATTGGATGGTTTTCCATGTCATTATCACTGGATTCAGACTGTTCAAGTTCAATACCATGCAGTAACTCATCGCCACCTTCAGGTTGATCATCAAGCTCCAAGTCTATAAACCAATACACAAAGTTTAATGTCCCTATAAAATTTGGTTCATGTGAATTATTTTCTTCAAAAAACAAATTATACTCATATGAATGTTTACATTACTACATAGTGCTTATGCACTTTCAATTTGTCTAGACCCTTGATATTTGAAATTATATGAGTCAGAGTGACAGCCACACACAAGAGAATGATTTTAACAAGTTGTCTATGACTTGTTTTGCATTTGTTACTGATCAGCTAAATTTAAACTTTCATTTATAAATCATGATGTCGGAAAATTCTGACGAAACTCGATTACCGATTTCTTACTCTATTAATTGGTCAAACACCTCAAACCAACGATACTCGACTAACTCCATTAATCGGAACACCACTATTAGACATATTTGAAATAACAGAATGAATGGAAACTAAAACTGTAAATGTTTTCCATGAGTATATCATTAAAAACTGATAGACAGCTGCAGGTTGAAGATCAGTGTACTATATGTGTACGGTATATAAACACATTTACGATATGGTCCACAACAATTGGTCTTTGCCTAGGATATGTCACAAATAATTTCGTTATGTATCTACCTTCATCAACTTGAATTTCTTCAATGGATTTCCCGCTGTATCTGGCAACATCTCCATTATCAAATGCTGTCAGTAACCTTCCCATTCTTGCAACCTGTAAGGTTTCCTGTGGTAGCCTGTAGAATGACCTATGAACCGCTATGTCATGCCCTAAAAAAACCAGCAATGTTTTCCAAGTCATTTTTTGTCAGGTTCAAAACCTGGCTTACAGTTGCCACATGCTTACGAAGTTGGGTGCTTGTAAGGTTTTCAGGCACCGTAAGTTTTGCTTCTCTACCAAAGCGTCTGAGGCAGTCGGCACTTCTGATTGGATTGAGGGAGTCAAATGATGACCTAGGGAAAACGTACTTGTTATCTACATGAACACCAGCAGCATCTCTGTATTTCATAAGACATTCTATGCTTTTCTGAAGGGTGGTAGTCAACAGGACCGGAACAATGCGTCCCCTTTTTCCTCGAATTTCTACTCTTTCAAAGGTAGAGCATAGGGCTTTTTCCATTGGGCTTAATGATTCCTCAATGTCTTTCAGACAACTTCCGGATTTCTGCCTTTCTTGGTAATCTTTTAGGGTGATCCTTTCTGCCTCACCCCCTCGTCTCCTGTTGAACAGCACAAGCCGAGCTAATGTTACTTGGTTCAAGGTATTCCAAGTTTCTTTTGTGAAGGTTTTTTTCAGGCTTTCTGTTAGGTTACTACTCTTTTCTTTCAGGTATTCCTGAACTTTTTTTATGTCCTCTGTCAATGGCAAAAGTTGTCCTTTGTTCATCTTTGCTGTGCTCAATGTTTGAAGGGCCATGCCAGATACAGAATCTGTCCACTCCATTTCACACAATGACAGAAAAGCATCAGATTTTGATCCCAAAGATGTGTCTTCTGTCATCAAAGCATTTGCTTTCTGGATCATGGCACACTTCTTCAACAGATGACCTATCTTTAGAGCAAGGGATGGATTTGAGAATTTGTTTTCACTGCAACTGTATCCACAAAGATGTCTAGTTGATTTAAGAACTGTGGGAAATTTTTCTGGTTTTAGTACATCCGCAAGAGAGTTAATGTCTGTGTCAACTTCCCGTGCACTTAATAGGAAACGTCCTAACTCCCTCATTTTCTGACTTACATACACAAACAGATGCGGTAAGTGTCCATGCTTTTGGAAAAGTTTCTCTCCTAGGCGAATTATTGTGGCATCATTGCGCACAACTTGTGTAACTTTGTCAGCTTTCATATGGCCAATGACCTTTTTCTGCAAAGCGTCACAGACATCTACTGAAGCAGGAAGCAAGAGATTAGCCTCTGACCTCAAATGCTTCATATGTGTATCATTTTTTCTGAGTGAGCACACCCTCCTATGTCTCCAAAGATTAGATTTCAGAAAAAAACCAAGACAATCCTCACATGGTAAGTAGTCCTCTGGTGAGAGTTTATTATCCTCATTCCTTGTCCAAGTTACAAATATTCCACTTCCAGTTTTTAACACATCTGTGTTGTGATGATAGTCCCCACTATTTCGTAACTTCAATAAACCTAGCCTTCTTTCTTCCGACTTCACAGGATATGATAAGATCCTCTGGACTTCAGTTTCATTTTTGTGCGGTCCAAAGTAGTGCTTAGTGATATTAGTATAGCCCTCATGACAGTATAAACAAAAATGTTTTTTATCCCAAACTCGCACACCATCCTTATTATTTGAGTTTTGAACAAGTAAGCCATTACTACTTGGATCTTTTTTCTGAATTTTGGTGTTATGCAAAGCAGTAAATGGAATGATAGTCGACATTGTGTCATCATCTGAATCATCAATAACATCACTCTCCAACTCTGAAGTTGTTAAAACAAAATCTGGATCTGCATCACTATCCCCATCAAAAAAGGATTCATCATCTGATGCCTGATCCATTTCTAATTCAGGAAACAAAGGTTGGTCGAAGTCTGAAAAATCTTCAGAGTCTGAGGACTGTTCAATGAGTGAAAACGATTTCTGATTAATATAGGAACATGAAGTCTGGCTCATGTCTGGACAGGAGGAAGTTTTCACAAAGTCTGGAGGATCTGGCTGGTTTGTGTCAACATCTGGAGGCTTAGACTGGTTTATGACAACATCTGCAGGATTTAGCTGGTTTATATCAACATCTGTAGGATCTGGCTGGTTTGTGTCAAATCTGTAAATCTGTGTTTTTCAATCGGATTGCTGGTTTGTGTCAACATCTGTAGGATTTGGCTGGTTTGTCAACATCTGTAGGATTTGGCTGGTTTGTGTCAACATCTGTAGGATCTGGCTGGTTTGTGTCAACATCTGTAGGATCTGGCTGGTTTGTGTCAACATCTGTAGGATCTGGCTGGTTTGTGTCAACATCTGTAGGATCTGGCTGGTTTGTGTCAACATCTGTAGGATTTGGCTGGTTTGTGTCAACATCTGTAGGATCCGGCTGGTTTGTGTCAACATCTTGAGGATCTGGCTGGTTTGTGTCAAAATCTGTAGGATCTGGCTGGTTTGTGTCAACATCTGTAGGATCTGGCTGGTTTGTGTCAACATCTGTAGGATCTGGCTGGTTTGTGTCAACATCTGTAGGATCTGGCTGGTTTGTGTCAACATCTGTAGGATCTGGCTGATGGTGTCAACATCTGTAGGATCTGGCTGGATGGTGTCAACATCTGTAGGATCTGGCTGGTTGGTGTCAACATCTGTAGGATCTGGCTGGATTTGTGTCAACATCTGTAGGATCTGGCTGGTTTGTGTCAACATCTGTAGGATCTGGCTGGTTTGTGTCAACATCTGTAGGATCTGGCTGGATGGTGTCAACATCTGTAGGATCTGGTAGTGTCAACATCTGTAGGATCTGGTGGATGGTGTCAACATCTGTAGGATCTGGCTGTGTAACATTGGGATGGTGTCAACATCTGTAGGATCTGGCTGGATGGTAACATCTGGGATCTGTGGTTTGTGTCAACATCTGTAGGATCTGGCTGGTGTAACATCTGTAGTCTGGCTGGTTTGTGTCAACATCTGTAGGATCTGGCTGGATGGTGTCAACATCTGTAGGATCTGGCTGGTTGTGTCAACATCTGTAGGATCTGGCTGGATGGTGTCAACATCTGTGGTCAACATCTGTAGGATCTGGCTGGTTGGTGTCAACATCTGTAGGATCTGGCTGGTTGGTGTCAACATCTGTAGGATCTGGCTGGTTTGTGTCAACATCTGTAGGATCTGGCTGGTTGTGTCAACATCTGTAGGATCTGGCTGGATCAACTCTGTAGGATCTGGCAACATCTGAGTCTTGTGTCAACATCTGTAGGATCACTGGTTGGTGTCAACATCTGTAGGATCTGGCTGGATGGTATGTAGGATCTGGTGTCAACATCTGTAGGATCTGGCTGGTGTGTCAACATCTGTAGGATCTGGCTGGCAACATCTGTAGGTCTGGTGGTTTGTGTCAACATCTGTAGGATCTGGCTGGTTGGTGTGTAGGATCTGGCTGGATGGTGTCAACATCTGTAGGATCTGGCTGGTTGTGTCAACATCTGTAGGATCTGGTGGATGGTGTCAACATCTGGGATCTGGCTGGTTGTGTCAACATCTGTAGGATCTGGCTGGTTGGTGTCAACATCTGTAGGATCTGGCTGGATGGTGTCAACATCTGTAGGATCTGGCTGGTTGTGTCAACATCTGGTTAACATCTGTAGGATCTGGCTGGATGTGTCAACATCTGTAGGATCTGGCTGGTTGGTGTAACATCTGTAGGATCTGGTGGTGTGTCAACATCTGTGGTTGCGGATGTGTCAGTAGATCTGGCTGGTTGGTTCAACATCTGTAGGATCTGGCTGGATGGTGTCAACATCTTGAGGATCTGGCTGGTTTGTGTCAACATCTGTAGGATCTGGCTGGTTGGTGTTACATCTGTAGGATCTGGCTGGATGGTGTCAACATCTTGAGGATCTGGCTGGTTTGTGTGTCAACATCTGTAGGATTCGTCTGATGCGTGTCAACATATGAAGAATATGGCTGTTTTATGTCAACATCTGGTGGAATTGGCTGGTTTGTCTCTGTACACCCTGTAACATCAAGATATACTACAATAGTAATTGTCCAATTTTGAAGCTGTCCTTATAAAGTTTTTGCTTTATTCATTGTATTTATTGCCTTTTTTAATCACCAAAGCATTGCTAAATATTCCTTTCAGTTGTGAAATCTGTATCTATTTGTAGCCCTGTTTTTTTTCATCAAATTTTTCACTTTCCAGTGAGTTTATCGATGAAGTATTTTGGATGTAACCGATAAAGATATGATCATTGTCTAGGGCACAATATAGGAAATTATTGTTTTTACATATAATGTGAAGATAGAATTGAAGTTGGCAGAGGGAAAAGTCGGCTTATGTCTTCAACAATACGCTGGTACATTGATATGTATACAACCTATATTTAAAGATAATTTATCCTACCTCTTTGTTGAAGCATCATCATATCCCTCCTATATGTTTTCTTATATTCTGCAGACAATTTCACTGCAAGTTAAATAGAAATCAGTGCAATAATGATATCACAGTGATTATAATACCTAATCTACATATGATTAGCATTGAATGAGATGTTCTTTTAAATGTGCAGTTCACTTTAATAATATGCCATGTCTTTTTATTTTCAAACTTAAATATGATAATGAAAATTATCACTTTGCTTAAACAATTTCATAGTATACAATTTCTGTAAAGTATATGATATGCTTTGTCAAAAAACATACGTAAAGACCTCTTGATCCTAGGATCATCTTCAGATGACGGCATTGGACACCAATTACCCTTTGTCAATGGTATGCTACAAGGCAAAGGGGAGAGATATGAAAACTGCTGTATTTTAAGATTCAGGTTAAAACAGCAACAAAAGGAAACAGAAAAACTTAGGATAGTGATCTAGTTCGTTTACAGTGTTCCTGCCATTTTTGACTAGATGTTGATGAGAACAAACAGGGACTTTAATGAGATCACAATTAATAATTTATTAATAGTTGGTAATAACATAAGAAACTTGATTTAAAAGTTATTTACATCATATCATCTATATTCAGTATTAATAAGCATGCTTACCTAACCTCATCTTCCTCATTGAGGAAAGTTCCACATGTACCTCCATCAATCACATACCCCGGCCACCAGATGCCACCATTTATTTTGATCAGTATCTCACCTACATATACAGCTACAGGTTCATGTATAGCTGAAAAAAAAGAAGTTATATTGTTTGTCATTAATGGAATTTCATTATAATGAAGTTTAATGAATGAAAAAACCAACAAACAATGATAAATCCTCAGAGTAAGGCGCTGAACATTTTTTAGCTCACCTCTCAAAAACAGAAAGAGAGAGGGGGGAGGGAGCTTATCACCCTGGCATCTGCATCCCCGTCAGCGTTGGAAATGCCCAGGTTAAGGTTTTGGTGCAAGTGTTGAAATACTGTTATTTGAAACAACTGACATTGAAATCAATAGTAATTTTGGTATATATATAATTATAGTGATAGATATGGAAAATCATTTTAAGGAAGAAAATGCTGGATTTTGAGAATTTCAAGACTAAAGAGGTCCACTGAAATGGCTAAGTTAAGACTTTGGTGTAAGTGGAGGGGCGAGCTTGTTATAAAACATTCTAAAGAGCTGAAAGCTTAAGTAAGTCTTTATACAATCCATTTGAAAGCAGAAGTGTTCATGTAACACATCTAAGTTAAAGTTCACGTTCATTGACTTATATGTGTAAAATTAAAATGGATCGTGACACAGTTAATACATTTATTTTATTTATTGGTTTTGCTTATCTTCCACAAACTAAATATACATGTAGCTAGTTTGGAACCCTGCAATTACAACCTTACACATGCTGGATAGTGTCATACCAGCTACATATGCTCCATTCAACCATCCATTCATAATCATAGCAATGCAAGATTGAATAAGTAAATCTCTGGTACTTGAACTTATTGCAATTTTGTTTTGTTCATAACAATGTCAATGTTTTGAATAAAAAAATATATATGAATTATAAACAAAAACAAAAACATCCATCATTTTAATGTATATGTCCAATGTGGTACATGTGCTGAACATAAATGTAAACACTTAGCACCCAGTTATAAATGATCTTTCAATAAATGGTATAAAGGCACTGAATTAATATATATAGGCTGTATAAAAAAAAAAACAAAAAAAAACCCAGTTGATATCTAGCTATATTTTAAAATGGAATAAATGAAGAATCAAGGATGTGCACATGTCGAACTACAATAAAATAATTATTACCATTCTCCTTTTTCTTTTTTGACATTGGTCCTGTTTTTTCTTTTTCCTCCCCATCTAAATCAAGAAAAATATTACATTAAAAAAAGAAAGCAAAGTAAAGTTCCAATTAATTTAAGTGTCAAATTCAATATAGATGTATGCATACAATATGAACATTTCTGTGTACTATTTGTCAGTCCCGGTCAGTCATCTATAACGTCATGTGCGTACACATGTGTATACCTTGTGGATATATCCTACATATATAGTACTGGTATGTCACATCGTTGCGTTTTTATGAAAGGACTTCAATTTGTAGAGTAGAAACTTTTGGCACAGAGTACACCCCGACAACACACTAGACACCCTTTAAATGCTTTTATCATGGATAGGGGCATATTATATGGCATAGTTATGTTAGTCTGGTAGATCCAGGCCTCAAAGTAACATTTTAAGAAATTATACTGGTCACATGGCAAGTGACCACTGCATTTTACTTGCCAGGTGTCCAGATCAGTGTTGTCAGGATATTGAACAATGTCATGTTCAGTATGCAATATAAACATTCACCAAAACTGCTATTGCTATATATATGCATGTGCATATTTCCTTTTATAATTTGTAGTTAATTGTAAAGAGTGTTAAAAGGATAAATGAAGATTGGAAACAAATTCATTTGCAACTAATTATAAATAAATCAACCATAATGTATAAAATTTGTTTTCTGTTTAGTTATTGACAAGTAAAACCCAGTAAAATTGTCAAATGATTAAAACATCCTTAATCAATGAAATCCAGTACAAAAATAAAAGAAGCATATGAAGTTTTCTGTAATCATCAAAATAATTACTGCCGATTAACAAAAGATGAGATTTAGCTTTACTTATAATTACTGTAAAGACATGTGTATCATGTATTGATCCATGCACATATAATTGACATTTTCCCTTATTTGATATTAGGTAAACAAGATTCTATAAGTTCCACAACATAAAAATATACCAGCAAATCTAGAGCAAGTCATCAATATTCTTCAAATCAAAAATCTAGGAAACATCGTTTCAATGCAGCTTGATTTCTGAAGTCTTTTTTGAGCAGTTTAATACAAAAACAAATCTAAGGTCATTAAGACGTTTGAATATAATGGTAACTATATATAATCAAGCACCTTGGTAATACTGATGCAAATGTAAACAAAATAAGAAAAACATTTTTTCCCCTGATTTTTCATTCGCCACATGGCGATATGGAACATTTTTTAACTTGCCTTTGGGAATTTTTAATTGCATATACGAGTAAATAACTTTCAACTTTGAGGTCTGTGATTGCCTAACTAGGGCGGTAATTAATCTATAAGGTAAAACCTCCTTACATGTCTTCCCAAATGGCAATTTGACGGCACAGAGGTACTGCAATGGAATCCTCGATGTCTACGTTAGACAATAAGCTGATGCTTTTGGTCCAGAATTCATTTTAACAAACGATAATACCAAAATTTAAATTACACAAGAAAACTTAACTTAAAATTTCATTTTTGCTCCCATTGCCTTAACTTGTTTTTGTGATTTTGGGAGGTAGCTCTGTTTCGCAAGTAATGTATTGAGCAGCTGCACTCATGTATATTTCATAGTTATTCCGTTGGAATCTGTGGTAAGACATCTTAAAGACATCATTAAACTATTTTTTTATGAATATTGTACAATAAAATGACTTTGATATATTACAAAATGAAAGTGATCCTTAGCAAATTTTGAGCAGTATAGATCTCCCGAGACAATTCTTAAAATCTTAAAACTCATATAAAAACAACTTTCCAATAAGCCATGTTACTATCAACTGCTTCAGGAGCCATGCATCTGCTCTGCAGTTTCTGGAATATTTCTGTGTTTAATTTTTAAATCTTACCTTTAATCAAAAGTAAAACTTTTCCAAGCTTAGACCATCACATCAAATCATAAATAAACACATCAAAATCATAAAAAGAACAAAATTGAATTGCGGCATAAAATCCAGCTGCATCATAAAATATCAAAAAGTTGAATCCACAAATAAAAATCTCTAAGACATCAAACTCAAAATCTGAACAAAAGGTACACAGTTGGGAGTATTCAAAGTCGGAAATAAAACCAATGAAGCCGAAAGGAATGTCGCTGGTCATGGTCAAACAAACAAAATTAAAGAAATGTGTAAATGAAGAAATAAAATTTTGAAATAAAAAAAAAAAAGCATCAATCTGAAAAAAAAGAAAAAAAGAAAAATTGTTGTAATAATACACAAAAACTAAAGTCATGTTTCGCGTTTTGTACCTTTTTATTGACCTGGTCCACATGGACATTTATAGTCTTTTATATGAAAAAATATATATACACCCAGAAATGTAGATACACATGTAACTAAAGACTTTATTTGTGTGTTTTCTTGCTATTTTTTCATATAAAGACTATACATGTCCCTGCATTAGGCCATTTAATTGTCCCTAATTAACTATATAAACCACTCGTGTTTGTTTAAATGTAATCCTGATTCTAGATCCTGATTGCTCAGAAATCAATACTGTAAATTCCTGTGTCATGAAATTTTTTATTGTAAATACTCAAGTTTGCATGCAAAAAAAACATTTCATAACTTTAAGAAAACTTTAAAGCATACCGATGAAAGGTTTCTTAAAAAAAAAACATTAATAACATAAAAAATGCATACCGATGACCTACAATAAGGTTACAAACATATGCAAGATTTCCTGTAATATATGAAAACAGTGGAGAGTCAATTCGCTGTTTTGGCCGTCTGGCGCAGTGATAATCAACTACCGCGCGGTATTTAGGACGACGGCGGGAAACATAATACGACCCACGTTATGAAAATAAACATTTTATTTACTTTAATCAAATCGTTCAGAAGGTAATGATAAATGTAAGTATTAACGGTAAGTTTAATAATTTTTAAGACTCTACAAAATTATCGATCTTGTTTTACATTCCCATTTTAAAAATTAAAAAGCCGTTTCGGAAAGGCAGTGGGCCTTTAAGTGCCGTATAGTATGTATATATATATATATGTATAAAATATATATAGACAAAGAAGTTATGGATTCGTTTTTTAGTCTATCAACATTTTTAATATTTAACTATTGTTTGTTTTTTGGAAATTGGGACAGGCATACACACCAATTCCATTCGTGTGAATTTATGCAACAATCACATTTATAAGAGAAATGAGCACTTAAAGGGACAATTCAGTCTAAGAGAACATTAAAATGTGTACATAAAATCAAAAAAAAAAAAGTTCTAATACACATTAATCATCGTTCTAATACAAAAGCATTGTTGACGATGTTTCAAACTCGCTCGCTCGGTTTTACTGTGATTATGCCTGAAAAGCCCAGTATGTTTGTGACAAAAATTGTACACCTGCTCAGTAATCGTATTGATCAACCTGATTTGATATTTCAACGATACTAATTAAAAATACTAAACAATGACGTAGAATTTGTCAATATTTTATGTTATATGTTTCATAAGAAATGTAGAACAATACATTTATGCCATATTTTGGGCTTCTTATTGTAAAAGAATTAGCCTGAGTGAAATGTCCCTTTAAACATCATGCCAATTATTGAAAGGTATGATCACATAATGACACAAACGGTTGCTTACAATGGACTGGGTGCAAAGTAAGGAGACATTGTTTTCCATCAAAATACGCAAGTTAATATACAGTATACTGTATCTGAAAATATGCAAGTTGACATGTATAATCATATATGCAAATTGGGGTATACCGGTAGTTATAAACCGATTATACACAAGCTTAAGTTTAATATATGTTTCCTGGCCTCCATACAACAAGGTTTTGAAATGAAGAAAAAAATAAAATAACAGATAGGCCTAATCCAGAGTACTATAAAATATAGCAAACATGTCTCCCAGCTCTTGACTGGATTATTATTATTTTTCATTGTTATTCATTATGAAGACACTTTGTATTAGGACTTCATGCTGACATAACAAGTGATCAGGACAAAGACAAGGACACACCCACTGGTGGTCTATCTATAATGGCCTTGATTTATATTGGTATTAAGTGAGAAATATAAGAAAACAAATAAGCTGATACAACTTTCCTTCTTTTCATAGCAGAAAAGAGTCCAAAGGTAATCACTGGAATGGAAATTATTCAAAATTCATTTGTTGGTAGCTAGCAATTGACGTTTGTGTAGTGTGAAATAAGCCAATAAACCCAGAACCATCAGTAGGCGGGAGCTTTACAGGATCAGTGTTGACTTCACCTGGTCACCGTAATGTTTAATTAATTTAGCTTAAAATAATTTGTATTAAACACTTTTGTCGTGGTGCTCGTTCGTCGCTCATTGGCATGAAGAATGGATTATGAAAAGAAAATCACACAAAAAAAATCGCGCATTGGGATTCTTGATTTATATTATTCACCAATAATTCCTCAATGTTCAAACGAGGCAATAAATTCAGCTATTTCTAAAAGAATGCTTTCTGCAAAACACATCAATTCATGATTCTCCGGTTATCTGCCCTAGTATGTGTTATTAAAAGCCAAAGACTTTAACAAACAATAGCATAAATGCAGCTGATCGTAATACTTATACTGTCGTGTATCAATATAACCCACAGGCTTTCTTTGATTCCATGATGATGGAGAGAAACATAAAATCTTTAATTCTCTTACCTCGCCCAGGAGGGGGGGGGCGTTGAACTTTTTGCGCCCTCCTTACCTTGAAGTTAAGAAAGGATGCGATGACTTCCTTCCGAATACCAACCGCGTGCATTCCGAACGGTGTATGTGTGTAGTCCAGAGTGTGCTTTTGAGACAGACCGGTTTACCATTACGAAGTCTGTGGTAACATGGAAACACGCATAACAAACACTTCAACGTTGTATAGATGTATATTCGCGAAAATCCGTGAATGTGGATCTACACTAATCTGGCAAGTAATTTGGCGAGGTATATACATACCGAGGTAACGGGGAAAAGATGACCTCGGTAGTTTTTCATACTCGGTACGCGTGGGTGTGTAGTTAATTAGGTAACCTCGGTGTGTATGCTGCGAACACGAACCACGCACACACGACACACACACACACAGAGCGCGACGCACGGCACGCACGCACACGCACGCACGTGCACTGCAAAATCACCCTCATTCCCTAGCCATGTTTCATGCAATACGGAAAACCTTTAGTAAAGGGTGTATGAATTTCTAAACGTTGACAATGACATGAACCTAGGTCCCAGCATTACAGTTTCCTCCGAACAAGTTGTCTCCGACCATGACAGACCTACAGTCACAGTTACCGTATTGCACTCCCTAATGTCGTCGAGGCCCTGACGTATTGTGACGGTGGGGAACACTTGTTAAGGAGGAACTTCATTCAAAGGTTGTAGTTTTACAGGATTGTGTAGATAATTTAAGAATCACCAATTAATAATGGACTTATGTGTAGAGTACCTAGCAAAATTGAAGACAAAGGTCTATGAAATCATAATTACAGTCCAAACCTTCCCTATCGACCCCCGGTAAAAACGACCGCCTAGTCTATAACGACCGGTTTTTAAACTCCCGTTTTTTATTTTATAATGTGAAACTTCTGTGAGTATTGTGTTGATGCTCGTCCCAACATTTTATATCGGCCGAGATTCTTGAATTCTTTTTCTCTGCTTACAAATGGTTTGTTCTTTTATGGAACTTGAATGTATCAACTAAATGAGAAAATGTAAAAATACTTCACTTATTATTGAATCCCTGTGCTATTCAAAAACTATTTCAATAGTTTTTTGTCGTGGTATACCTGAATACGAAATTGGGTTTAGTTTAGTTTGTAGGATAATAGAAATAAGTCAATGTGAGCGTGGAGCTTGTAGTCATCTGGTGTGCTATCTATAGGCTTTTCTATGTTTGTTTTTATTTGTCTGTTTACAATAGGTGATGCTTTGGTCGTTATGTGGATGGATGTGCGGCTCTTTTCATTACTTTACTATATAGTTGTCAACTCTTGGTGTGAACGCTAATTTAAGTTAATTGTACTGAATTGCATTGCTACTTATTAACGCGGCTAACTGTTAATATATTATCAATTGAATAAGGATTTTGTGTAGTGAATAAAGAATGAGAACGCAATTAATGAATATCGCAATCATATGTTTAAGTGATTCAGGCGTCATGCTATTAATTTGCTTTTTCATCTGGGTCATGGTCATCAGTAAGATCTTACAGGTACCTGACTGTTTTTGTTTGCCCAGACAACCGTCATTCAATGAACGAATATTAAAACTAGGTACGGGTGAGCTCTGAGCTGGCTCAAGACTCACATGAGTGAAGAATAGTAATGTGTTGTACTAACAACCTTTTATTGTTTCTCATGTACGATACTGATCTACATCTCTGTTATGACTTACGTGTCAAAGTCATCTTATGGTAAATGTTTTTTGTTTTGTACTTGGAAGGGGAATTCTTTTTTTTACTTGATGAAAATTTGGTGTATCGTGTAGCTTTCTGAGTCATTGTAAATGGTCATTTCTACATTCTTATCTTCTATCCTTAAGACTTGACATACGCATAGACCCTTTACTGTGTGTGAGTGAAATTTTAAGTATTTTTATTTTCTCTCCATTTCGTTTTGGCATATATGTTTATCTTTTTAAGTTGTTTCGAGAGATTGTAGATGTTTGTGTACATAGCTCTATATGCTAATATTTATTGATCGAGTCAGAATAATGTGTGCACTTATATACTGTTTTTCGTTTGTAGATACTTTTTTAATTTGTATTTTTTTAAACTCGACAGGCCTGTCTAGTGACCCTTGTGTGGGTTTATATCTGGGTTTTTCTATAATCTTGATCTGTTCAAGCGACCGTCGTGTAAGATGCATTTTTGCCATATGGCTTTATTGGTTATGCTAGTGCTAGGACTTTTATGTATTGGTTTTCGTTAATAAAATATGAAAGTATAATTGATAATACATAACGCCAATTTTTAATCATTATTTACAATTCTTAATCTTTATATTTCAATTATTAAATAACTATTTGTTATGCCATCAATTCGATACACTAGGTGTGCTAAAATCAACCTTGTCTTTTTTTCTGTGGATTCTACTCTTCCCGCGGTGTGGTGACTTCTTACGATATGATAATTTCCCTTGTCTCAGGACCAACGTCCTGTTTTTGGTTGAACCGATCCTAGATTCAAGTTATCCATATATTTGACGTTATTACTATACCGTGAAATATATCAATCAGACTCATGTGCCATGAAACAAATTATAACAACCCGCGTATAGGGGAACAACAAAGCCCAACATGTAAAAACTGACCTTCGACATAAACGACAGTCAATGATTGGTACAAAGTTAGTCTCATAATATTGGTAAATGGAATAGGCAATTAATTGCCAAATAATTATTTTTCACAAAAGTCGTGCTAACCATTGTTGTCCTGTGGGAGGTGATGGAAGCCCTAAACCTTTTTCTCTTAGTCTAGTTTTTAAAATAGCAGAAGGTCAACGTGATCAGCAGACACGTCATTACGCTAAAAGTCTCAATTAACCATTCATCAGATATACTCTTGTTGTTTTCAATATTTCCTTACACTAAACTTTAAACAAACATATAATAACAAAGGTCGTGTTCTTTTTTAGATGGTAATTCTCTGTCTCAATGTAGCCTCTAAAAGGATTACACATCATGTACTAGTTAATATTTTTCAATTGTTAATGATTCCACATTTCCGAATACGATTTTAGTTGGTCGTTCCTGGGGCAATTTTTTATTGTCTATCATCCTAGCAGAACAAAAGCAATATGTTGGCTTTTATTAGCGTAATTGCTAGTGACAAGAATTAGGTGATCCGACGATGTTCCACTTGGACGTCCTTATATTCCTTTTATGGTTTATTTTGTGTTAGGGTGTTCCTTCAAAAGAACAGCTGTCGCTGATACCATATTACAGGTTTGTTGGAAATGACAATGAATATGATTGGATCGTGGTCCTCACTCTAAGAAACTGTCTGTTGAACTACCTCGTCCCAAATGTTATACATTGATTGTTCTTGTCTTATGAACCGAGGGCTCGCAGTACGTTGTCAGCAGGCGCGACTCTCACATGCGCACATCTGTTGCAGAGCTATGTAGTAAACGAATGTATCCGTGGTTCGTATGTCCACAATTTATATATCAGCGTTCTACTGTAATACGGTTCGCTTATCTAATAATTTTATGGTTTTTGCAGCGGACCTCTTTTTTTATTGTTAGATTAGTGTTTTTTTTTAAATAACTCGTGGTTGTTGTACGTTGGACAGTAAGAATTTTAACTCGCTCTTTGAAAAAATTAATTATAGTGGTTTGGACAAATATTGTGTGCATATACTTGTACTTGAAGCCAAATTGCTAAAGTTTATAGTTTATTATTTTTCAGTAGCCTATTATTTCTGTTTTCTACTATGGAAGCTTGCAACTAACCATCGAGTTCATGGTTTTTAGAAATTCCAATGCGCAATGGGATCATAATAAAGCTTGTGATTGTTAGTATTTCGTTTTTTAACCGACGTTGTGAGATGTGTGAAGTGTAAAATAAATATTTTAAGACATGTTTTATAAGACCGATAAAAGTCATTTTGTGGAGGACGAGGTTTTACGTATTCTCGATATTGTCCATCAGTGAAGTCATTCTGTCGTATCGTCAACTAACTTGCCAGGGACTAGAACATAGATTTGTCTACAGACGTGTTTAGTACATTTTGTAGTCATAAGTTACACAGCTGTCCCACGTATGCTATGCATATTATTATATGTGAAAATTCGTTTCTGTCATATGGTGGCGAATTTATATCTTAAAACCGATAATATCGCTTTTGACGGTTTTGTGAGTGTATAAAATTATTTTTTATGTAAATTAGAAGTACTATATATCGCACTTTCACTTTTACATAGATACTAGTTCAGTACAACCGTTGCTCATTATTCGGGCATAACTACCACTCGCATTCCATTTCTGTTTATCTTTTCTTGGGTAGACTTCTATAGTTTTTGTTATCACACGGGCACATTCCGACATAGACAAAGCGGGCACATGTGATGTTGAATTCCACAGGGTAAATCTGTTGACACTGCTAACCTTTCGTATTCCTGAAACACCTAGGTAAAGTCCATCCCTGTAGGGGTGTATTGGTGGTATTGTGAACCATCGTCTAGAGTTGTAAAACCAGCTTACAATTTGCTGATAATTGACTAAAACATAAAACAAATATCACACTTCCAATAATCCACCCATATAATAATGTATATCCATATGTAATATCCAACAATGGTGTCTTATGCTGCTGTTGTATGGGGAAATGGGCCTGACCCAAGAACAAATTACTGAAAAACAAGGAATGCAATTACTGAAAGATTCAAGAACGAGCCATTAGATAATTATTTTGAACAAATCCATTATGACACCAAGTATAGAGCTGTTTAAAGAATACTGATGCTCTTCCTTGTCGAATATAAAATCTATGTATCATACATGTGTACTAGTTTATAGTGTCATTAAATGATCTTGCACCTGAATTTAGTTGAAAACTTTTTATTTCTTCTTGTAATGAAATGTATCAATATGGTATCAAGGACACAAAATAGATTAATCTACCTAAAGCACACTCTGAATTGTTCAAAACATTCCTCCATTACAATGGAGTAAAGCTCTGAAATAACTTACCAGCGAGTTTGAAAAATGTTCCATCACTATTTGCCTTCAAAAGGAATGTTAAAACTCATTTTTAAACAATATATTTATCAAACTGAAATTATTTGCATTATCGTATACATGTATATTTATCAATACCACATAGGCTACTGTCCCTCTACTAGATGCAATATCATGTTTTTTTGTAAATGATTGATAAATCATTGTTATGTATATATGCAATGGAAATAGTGGGTATGTTTTGATATTAATTAACATACGTTTATTTATTTAAGAAAATCTGTGTTTGAATGAATGTGTGTTTGAGTGAAAAACCATGACTAATAATGTTGTTTTTTTTTTTAGGTGGAACAAAATTATTACCCAGACTATTTTATAATAGAAAACTGCCAGGGTTGGGGCCCTGGGGCTCAGCCTCCCTACAAGCAAATGTCCCCACACACGAGGGCTCTCAATCATCACACACACATTCATCCCCACTTACACACATTAACAACACTCAACCCTTTCATTCTCAAGTACATAACATACACATTCAACATCAACAAAACATTTATCCTGGCTCTCATTCCATCTGTTTCACACGATCATTCGTTCATACATGTATGTTTACACAAACCAAAAACATAAATGAGTAAATAAAATAAACAAAGGAATAAGTATGAACATAACTGAATGATAAAAACAATAAATAAGTAAATAAATATAAAAAACAATAAATAAATAGTAATAAAAAAAATAATAATAATTGCCATGGTTGATATAATTCTATATAAAAAAATTGTAAGTGGATAGATTGTAGATGGTTCAGATCCTCTCTGGTACAGGTAACTTGCATACATATATATATGTGTAAATATAATAAATATTATAACAGAAAAAAAATACGTTTGCGCCGGTTATGTGCACTGTATCTTGTATATATCACAACTATAACATAACATAAATGACTAAATGACTAAATACAATATGCATATCAGTAATTAGACATAAATACAGATCCATATAATTCCACTAATATTGAAGATTAAATATTATTCAGAAATCATCAAAACATAATCATTTTATATCATACATACATGTAACAGGCGCACAGTGTTTATTCAGGTATTAATTTACAAACATTAGAGGAAAGCACTCTGACATGGATAATTCATAAACTACCAATATATAGGTTCTTAAATTAAAGCAAATGGCCCCCGTTTTTCCAGAAAAAAAACTTGTTCAGTCTGTTGCAATGTATTTTTCTAATTTGATGACTTCTTGGAAGGACAGTTTTCGTAACTGAAATGAGAGGAAGTAGGTTTTTACATTTGCATGTATAAATATGGTATTTTATCAGTAACAAAAAGTGGTTTAGAGTGTTTTTAAAATTAGCATTTCCAAAAATAACACCAGAATCAAATCACTTTCAACTTCTTCATTTTCACAGTATCATGCATTAAATTCTTGTGTATAAGGTCATTTAAGAGAAATAGCAGTTTTATGAAGAGGATTTTAATGTTCCAATGATTCTTTCTCTCTCTACTACAGAATGAACATAGATTATTCGTCTTCCAACTATTTTAAAAAGAAATTGATTTTTGTTTGTAGTATTCTACATTGCTATGGTGGTATCTTATACTGAAAAGCTTGTAACTTTATTTTTGTGTGTATTGAAATATACAAATATATATGTATCCATGCTGAAGGTATCCCACATAAATTTATAGTTTTATTTCATCCACTTTCCTTTTTTACAACCGATTTTTCAGTAATATATCAAAATTGAAATTGAACTTTTATTGTATTGTAAAGTGCTTGTGTATTAGTTCTACAAGCTTCTACATATATCTCCTTATGTAACCCTTCTTACATATTCATCCTTCCATACTGGATTGATTTTATTGATTAGTGCATAAACAACTTTAAAAAAAACCTAATCCTGGAATATCGTGTACATCCTGCCAGTTTTTTTTTTAAAATACCATTTTCGCAAAAAATATCTACAACCATATTTAGGCTCCCATCCAATACCCTGGCGGATTTCATTTTAATGGAAGAAAATTTAAAACATCCTCATTTAGATATTCTTCTAAAGTTTCTGAACTATCCTGGACCTCAGATAATGCAAAAATAAATCATCTTGCCAGAAAATCATTTTGTGATATGTTTTCCTACCAATTTTCAATGTGTCTACATTTAACTGGCCAGCAATATTTGGATCTAATGGAAAATATTTGGCACTAATGATTTTCCATGGGGCCGGCAATGCTGGTATTGTTCTGAAATTCTTGTGTCATACGCATTTTTGTTTATCAAATATTTTGTTATAAGAATTTAAGTATGTATCGCAATGTATAGACACCCTCCAACCTCTTTTAATTTTAGAACGCAATTCGCAGGTGTCTCTTTTTAACTTCTCGTTACACATTTGTATTAAGATTCTAGATGTATTTGTTAAGAGTATACTATTTAAGATTATTCATGATTAGTTATGTTGAAATGATGGGGTTGTGGATGGAGTGGCTAAATTAATGATTAAAATGTTAAAATCATATTATATTAATTCAAGTTGTTTTTTAGTTATGGTGTGTATTAACTAGATTTTTTTCAATGTATTAAATTGCTAACCGATGTTATTGAGAGAGTGTTAGACTTTTTGAAACCTAGTAAATTTATGATTCCGTTCAGTGTCTCTTAATTTGCCTGTGTAATTAAGTCTTTTACATGTCATCCAAATTTAATGAGAATGTGATTCCTAATAGTTTAAAGTTTTGTGTGGACCAGGACAAATTCAAATCTTGGCAAATTCTGTCTGCTGCTGAATATATTTTACTAGCTAGCCAATAGATATTAGATTTCATAGTATTTATTTTTAAACTCTGATAATATTGAGAATAACTTAAGTATTGCAACAGTGGCATATAGAGATTGGCTGGAACCATCTAATAACATATAAGCGTCATCCGCGTACTGGCCTAAAAGGATGTTTTACCCAGAAAATCTCAGTGGCTTTAGATCTGGGTTTGCTTTAAGAGATAAAGAAAGAATTTCAACACCTATAATAAAAATATAAGGAGAGAGTGGATCGCCTTGACGACAACCACGATGAAGACTGAAAAATTCTGACATAAATCCATTATTTATAACACAACTCTTTGAATTATTATATAAAAACTTTAAACCATCTTCTAATTAAATTCCCAAAATTAAACTTTCCATGGCTTTATCTATGAAATCCCGCTCTCTCAAAATCGAACATGTATAATAAACCTGGTTGTTTTTTTTCTAATAGGTGCATGATATTATAAAGCTGTCTAGTGTTTTCCCCTATAAACCTACCCTTAACAAATCCTGTTTGTGTATTGCTAATTATATGAGGTAATATTGGCTTCATTCTATTTGCAATGGCTGCTGCTGCTATTTTGTAGTCTATATTTGATAATGATATGGGTCTCAAATTTTTAATAAACCTTCTATCCTTTCCAATCTTTTGGCAAACGTGTAATAATACCTTGACATTGAAAGTCTGAAAGGTTTCCATTTTCATATGCATAATTAACAGATTTACAAAGCAGTGTTCCTAAGTCTTTGCAAATTTTTTAAAAAAATTCTGCCCCAAAACATTCCGACCCAGGACTTTTCCCATTTTTCACATTTTTTTCAAAGATAGAGATAATTCCTTTAGATTAAAAAAAAACCCTCACTACTTTTCTTTTTCTTCTTCACTTAGTTTCACTGCATGCTAAAAAAATAGCAGTTCTCAATGTCCTGCGTCCTCCCTATTATTTGATTGATACAAATTATCAAACAAGTTAGCTTCTTCTTTTATTAATTTCATCCATATCTTCACACCAAATCTCCAGATTTCTGATATACAATTAACACCCAATTTTTTTTTATTTATATTCTAATTTCTATACAATTTCTCCTAGAATTAGTGAATAAGTAGTTGGATATTGTTTTTTTCGACCATCTTCATGACCACTGTGGGCTTTAGATTCTAAACATGACATGTCTTTGTATCTAATGTCGTTCTGCGTGGTGTTTTCTAGAATTTGTTTTTTAAATTCTCCAAATTGCAGATTCGAAAGTCTCTTGATGGTTCTTTGAGTTAACTTTGTCTTAATTCTATGTTCTGCAATATAACTTCTTCTCGCAAATATTTTCTTTTTCTGTCCTGCCTCTTTTCATTGTTAAAGTATTTTAATTTACATAACTAAAAGATAGTAACAAAGAACCTGATATTATCATCTGTCAGTTTCTTACGAAAATGTATACAATTCTCTCAATTCATGATTTATCCCCTAAGGAACGTAATCTTATACATCATAACGTTTTACTCGATTGAATACATTTGTTTTTAACTAAAATCACGTTATTCTGTTGTCACCTTAAAAATATTAAACAATATGTTTCTAGTAAGCCCAATTCTCTGCTATCGACTATTTGTATCAATATTGATATCTAGTACGATCATTACCGCATTAATGGTCTGTTCGATATGCCTGGAGAGAATTTGCGCGATGGATTTGGTCATAGTAGTAATATTGACAATTTCGTACCAAACAATATAGGTTGACCTGCTTTGTACTGTTTTTTTGTCTGTTTGTTCGCCCATGTAAAGGATGTACAAGATGAACAGTTGTTCTATACGACTTTTTTTATACTTTCCTGACACTTTGGATTATTGTTTCTAATTAGTTTACATGTGTATCATATATTCCTTTCCTGAACGGTGTCCCAATCTCACCACAAATAATCATTGTCAACCTTTCCAGCCCATTAGAGTTTGTGTTTATATTTGCAAAAAAATTCTGGCGTGTCTTTGTTAGGACCATAACATAACAAAGTCAAAATAAATCTGTTGTTGTTGGACTGTAAATAGTCAAGTATTAAACCTTCCATCATTATCTAACCTACATTCTATATATATGTACTTCCGTTTATTGTGGATTCAAAACGTATCCTGAAAAAGTAAATGGCGACACCTGGAGGACCTAGAATAAAAATTATTGAAAATAATTCACTGATATCCCCATTCTTTGTCCTACAAAATTCTGTTCTACTGTATTTGTGCAGTGTGTCTCTTGGGAGACAAAACTGTCTGCCTCGGTTTTTGTTTACATCAGTTGGAGACACATCCTCATCGGCTCCTTGTTTGTGTGTGTGTAGTTACAGTTTACCGTTACTTTCACAGCAAAGATTTTTTAAATTACCCTTATAGTCATAACATTCGAGAAATACCTGATCCATCTGCAATCCAATCATACTACTCTGTAATTTTAATGTTTACCCAACATGCAATCTTTATGTTCTAAACAATATAATAATGTTTTTTTCTATTCAAAAATTAAATGTATTTACATGTTAGTTCTTTGTTATTACGTCGTATTAGTGGGTGAGGGTTCATATGTAAGATTATGAGTACTGTACTAAATAAGCAATACTCATGATGAAATAAAGTATTTATTATTAAAAAAAAAAATGTCCGATCAATAACATAATATTCTAATTCGTTATTTTTCGCATTTTTCGGTAAATGTGGACGTGTCCAGTGTAGAATATTAATTAATTTTAACATGATGAATTAATTTGTCGTGTTCACTGTTGCTTGGGGCTGTAGTCAAATGTTAGTCCATTTAATCGGTCCGTGGAAATAGCAGTTGTTGAGAATGTTTGTATGTTCATCGTGTGAACTCCTCCGTTCCATTCCACATTTTCATGTCGTTCTTTAAATATAACTTTTCGAATACAGCAATATGTCTTGTAGATCAAAGTAATCGTGATAAAAGTTACGTATTATATATAAGACTCCATTGTGTACGACCATATTCATAGGTGGGTAGCTGATTAGGCACCTAAGGACCGTCTCCATGCATGTCATTTGCATTGGATTTTGCAAATTAGTTATTAGTGTCTTATTGAAATAATATAGTTTGTTTTTAGTGCGACCGATAATAAATGTATTTTATGTAAATAATGAATATACAAACCAATATTTTCAACGTTAGACATTTTTATTTTGCTGTTATCAATATCGATGCTGGTATCGTTTGTGCGGTGAGAGGATCTTGTTTATTAATATTGTTCCGCTCCTTTTGTTGAGTTTTAAATCCGCAAATTCGAAGGCTGTCAGAACGCTTGTTTTCAATCCGAATCAACACCGTGGTGAAAAAGACCTTCCAAGTGAATATTTGCATCGGGCGGAACAGGGACATAAAAAGTTGATTTTTTCTCCAAAAGTAGGTAAATTAAAAATGCATTTATTTTTGCCGGAACACTTAAAAAATCATTCTGATTTCGGAACAGTTGAAATTATGGACAGTATCATTATTATTATATATATTACATGTATGTAAATTAACAAGCTAACCGGTATTTACATATATATATATAATTGGATTCTTAGGTAAAAAATTGTGTTTTCTTGCACATGGGTGGTACTGTCTACATATGCAATAGGTTTACACTCTCAACATTTTTCTAAAAACTATTTGTAGGCTGTGTTGAAAATACCCTGGTATAGTGAATGTGCATTAATCAAAATTCACATCCGTGTTATGTGTTTTTTTATAGTTCACGTCATTGTATTTCAATAAATTGATTGCATTGAACATCGCCTTTTCAGTTATTTAAAAATAATAAAAGTTAAAACTGCAATGCAAGAAAATATTACCGCCACGTAACGTTACACAGCTTTTTTTTTGTATTTGATCGATACTGTTTTGTGCATTTATGAAACCTTGCCCCTGTCCTCAAAACAATATATATATTAACAGATATATGTATACACTTATACTATTATATATAGTCAATCTTATCATTAAGTACATAACACTAACACAATTCAGTATCCAAATTAAGTCAATCATTCGCTTAGAGGAATTAAAGTCATAGTTATAGTAATTAGATTTAACGGCTATACAACGCATTAAAATTTGGAAAATATTTATACATGTACAGTTCCTCTGCACGTGTAGCTGTAAATAAATTATATACGATTATGAATGCGTAATAAGGAAATAGCGTAGACCACATACTCGACCGATGAACTACATTTACGCGTATATTGAAGACAATGTTGATATGAACTTACATAATTTAAAAAAAAAAACATCCCATATACATGACCTGAAACATATATTAGATGTCACGGGATTATAGGCGGATTAGGGTAATTGCAGGTACTCTGCAATTACTAACCGAAATGGCGACGGTACAGTAACCGAGGAAATCGTACTGTCAGTTCACAGAATAGACAGGCATTTTTCTGACATAACCGCCGTAGATCTCGCCTTGTAATGCAACGCATGGTCCACATAATTATAATTTGGATTAAGCACATTTTCATATTATAAGTATCATTATACTATAAGTTAATTTGTCTACACCGAATTTACGAGATGACTCCCGCGACCACATGTCATTTTGTAACCATATGACCTTTACTCCAACCCTGTATGTTACCAGGTTAGCTAGTAGTTTGGAAAATCGGCAGAATTTGACAATGTTTTCTCGGATTTCTCCACATGTGTGAAAGTGTTGACATTAAATGATAGTATTACGTAAAATGAAAGATAAACATTTTCAAAATACGGTTTTGCATAAGCTGTAACATGTTATTTGGATATTTGGAATAAATTTCTTTTTTAATCGCTTAAAGCGAAGTGGGTGCCGAAAGTTATGTGACAGAGTTGCCAGCCTTAATTTCAGAGAATATTACTAAGATATCTATAATAAAATCTGCATTACAACAAAATGTGTGCGCGTGTGGTGAGCCTGCTTGTTTTTGTAAGCTGCACACATACTCATTACACATGTTCATAGAAATATATATGTCGAAAACAGATATATCTAGATCTAACATCCGATGAAAAGTAACATAATATAAGACCACGATCGAGGGCATCGTTGGTAGCGATAGGCCTAGGATGTCTCCTTACAGGCGGTCTATGGATTTGCTAATTATTTTTAGAAATTAAATCAAACGAATGAATTTTAACATTTATTTACTGACATCGTAATACATTTCTATCAGTTACAGGAAATTCTTATCATCTGGTATCGAATTTTATGCCCGACTAATGTCGATATTAGTGCTAAAAATGCATTGTTTTTTATATTGTTACGCTTCGTTTGTTGACTTTAAATTCGTTATATGAACTCAACCCTCGAACGGCGTCAGAACGCTTGTTTTCAACGGGAACAAACACCATGGTGATAAAGACCTTCCATGTATGGCAACAGTGGATATTTGCCTCGGGGGGTCAGGGCCGCAAAACGTAAGTAAGTTACAATATATTGTGATAGATAACATTAACATTATATTTCGCAGTTAAATTGCCATTTCCGGATATTCCGGCCCGGACCTTTTGATGTTGATCGTTGTATTTCCTTGTTGTTGAGTTTTGCCGCAAATAAACGCGGATTATTATTCTCCGTTCATGTCGTGCTCGTCATACGCTAAATGTGGACCGAAGTCTTCTCCAGATATTGTGAGTTGGATTTTGACGAAAACACATGTCAACACTGTTCAATGTGATTGTTAGTGTTTGTGTTACACATATTTCTTAGGGACTGTTTGCAAACCTTTTCAGTCAAATTGTTTTGGATGTAATCATTTTATTTTTGTTTTGACACTGTCGTTTTTGGATGTTCACTGAGAACGTCTGGGCGGAATTTTAGCGTGTTGTTCACTGCGAACGATACATTTGAATGTTGTAGAGGTACAAGAGAGACCTGCTAGACTTTATTCACGACCATCATCTCGAATATCCATCAATTGAACCATATTTTACCCCATTATTAGTCTCCGATAGTTATATGTTACAATTAATTTTTGATTCACTGGCAGTTACATCACCACTCCAATTCATTTGGAGGCGCCACATCATCTCTACTTGCAAGTTCATAGAAGTACAGGACACATGTGTAAGCACATCTCGGAAAATTATAAAACAATACATTTCAGCGAGGGATTTTCTTCTACAACAACAATGCAAGGTTAAGTTTATAGGTGTACCAGTGTACTCAGTCAGCACGTTTAACGACGTAAAAGGACATCCTCGCCCGACTTATTTTCTTGAAGCTGACGAGGAGGTTATCAACCAAGTCAATTGAATTTTCTCAACAATAAAAAAGGAAGATCTGAATACAGGTCCTTGTTGTCACACCTGAACATTTAATGCAGATATCCGAGATTGTAGAAAGAAAAATAAATTGAGATATAACTTTGAACTGTTGTCAGACGGCCTACATCCTGATGAACTTTTGGCTAGGAAATGACTGCAAAAATTAGAGCTTGACATTTTTAAGGAGTGTTTTAAAGAAACAGATAGTGTTGATATTTGTGTAGACCCTCAATAATCACTCGCTTTCAACCAACAGTAACAGAATGTCTGCGGGGGACCAGCAATTGGAACAGTTAAACCAAATTGGTCATAAAGGACATAGCACATCCACATCCTCAACTTTTCATGGTATATCCAGGGGTGCTGCTAAGGGCCCTCAAACCAAGCTTCCAGTTTATGAAGGAAATCAAGACATTGAGATTTTCCTCGTACCATTTGAACGTCTTACGGAAAAATATGGCTGGTTTGACGCTGAGAAAGTAGACTGCCTATACGAATTTTAAAGGGAAAAACTATGTGGTATGTATGCTCTTTGGCAGACGGATTACGAAGGAACTATGCGCATCTTAATGACAGTCTTGTGAAGCGCCTCTGAAGACGGGACCCTCCAACTACAGCCAGAAATAAGCTGCACGATCCTCGCAAAAAGAGCCTCAACAATGATGGATTTGGGGAGGAGGTGCGTTGTCTTGTTACGCTAGCTTACCCTGGGGTTGACCTCAAATTGCAGGACCAATTAGCTGCGGAAGCCTTCCTAAAGGGCTATAGAAATACCAGAGAGGCTTACGATCTATTTAATCAGAAGCCTCTGAATGCTGCAATCGAATTGGTGACTGCACATGAACACAACTTCCGCGCCACTGTTGGAAGAGACAAAGAGGATTTGCGGAGAGGACATTCACAGCGCGTGTCTTGGGCAGACGAAGAGGCTATGGCAGAGGATGAAGAAGTGTTCAGTACAAAAAGAGTCGAGTTGCCTAGCTCCTCCAAGTCCAAGCATTAGAAGCTAGACTTAAAGACCTGGACTTCCTAGTGGAGAATAGTTCTCTGGAATGTAGGTCTCGGATTCAACAATATCAGCAGAGTAAATTGACAACTAACGACAAAGCAGGTTTCCAGTGCGAAGAAAAAGGACACTTCAAAAGGTACTGCAGATCAAGATCTCTAAGCCCAATATCACGTTCTCGCAGTCCATCTCCCGGTCGAGAACAAGCAAAGATTGCTCGTATCAACAACAAAGAAAAGAGTATTGTCGTACCGGTGCTGGTGAATGAAAAAGTTAGCGACAACATTTGACATTCTACCAAAGGATCCTCAACAAGTTCGCCAGATGAATGCAGAAGATGACAGCCTTTGGAGGTGTCACTGCACACTCCAAATCGGGCAGAAAACAAAGAAATGGCCAGTCTTCATGCACCAATCAAGGAAAACCTCCTTCTTAGCATTGACATCCTTCAAGAGTTGGAGACGATTATCCACACGGGGAAAGGACCATCGAGTTAATGGAGATCTTATCTGTGGGAAGACTCTCACTCGTGGTATGGATATTGCGCGTAGTGTTGTCAGAGTGGAAAATGATGTATGCATCCCTGGAGAATGTGGACAGATAGTAATAGGCCGATCGGAAACGCCTGCTCCAAACTTTGCTTGCTTGCTAGACACTAATTCCCATCCGAGTTGAATAAGTGTTGAATCCTGCTTTGTACTGCTAACTCCGACAGTGCCTGTGTTCGAGTTCTTAACTTTAAGGATTGTGACATCACACTGAAACAGGGCACCTATCTTGGAAAGAATGCAAAACTGCAAACTGCGAAAGCCTGAAAATACTGCATCAGCAAAGACCACTTATAACTTCAATGTGCCCCCACATTTACAGGCATTACTTGAAGAAGCTTTTAAACACTTGGATCATAAGAAATGTAAAGAACTGCAAGATCTTCTATGGGAGTTCCAGGATTTGAGAAGTACAAGACACATGTGTAAGCACATCTCGGAAAATTATAAAACAATACATTTCAGCGAGGGATTTTCTTCTACAACAACAATGCAAGGTTAAGTTTATAGGTGTACCAGTGTACTCAGTCAGCACGTTTAACGACGTAAAAGGACATCCTCGCCCGACTTATTTTCTTGAAGCTGACGAGGAGGTTATCAACCAAGTCAATTGAATTTTCTCAACAATAAAAAAGGAAGATCTGAATACAGGTCCTTGTTGTCACACCTGAACATTTAATGCAGATATCCGAGATTGTAGAAAGAAAAATAAATTGAGATATAACTTTGAACTGTTGTCAGACGGCCTACATCCTGATGAACTTTTGGCTAGGAAATGACTGCAAAAATTAGAGCTTGACATTTTTAAGGAGTGTTTTAAAGAAACAGATAGTGTTGATATTTGTGTAGACCCTCAATAATCACTCGCTTTCAACCAACAGTAACAGAATGTCTGCGGGGGACCAGCAATTGGAACAGTTAAACCAAATTGGTCATAAAGGACATAGCACATCCACATCCTCAACTTTTCATGGTATATCCAGGGGTGCTGCTAAGGGCCCTAAAACCAAGCTTCCAGTTTATGAAGGAAATCAAGACATTGAGATTTTCCTCGTACCATTTGAACGTCTTACGGAAAGATATGGCTGGTTTGACGCTGAGAAAGTAGACTGCCTATACGAATTTTAAAGGGAAAAACTATGTGGTATGTATGCTCTTTGGCAGACGGATTACGAAGGAACTATGCGCATCTTAATGACAGTCTTGTGAAGCGCCTCTGAAGACGGGACCCTCCAACTACAGCCAGAAATAAGCTGCACGATCCTCGCAAAAAGAGCCTCAACAATGATGGATTTGGGGAGGAGGTGCGTTGTCTTGTTACGCTAGCTTACCCTGGGGTTGACCTCAAATTGCAGGACCAATTAGCTGCGGAAGCCTTCCTAAAGGGCTATAGAAATACCAGAGAGGCTTACGATCTATTTAATCAGAAGCCTCTGAATGCTGCAATCGAATTGGTGACTGCACATGAACACAACTTCCGCGCCACTGTTGGAAGAGACAAAGAGGATTTGCGGAGAGGACATTCACGGCGCGTGTCTTGGGCAGACGAAGAGGCTATGGCAGAGGATGAAGAAGTGTTCAATACAAAAAGAGTCGAGTTGCCTAGCTCCTCCACGTCCAAGCATTAGAAGCTAGATTTAAAGACCTGGACTTTCCTAGTGGAGAATAGTTCTCTGGAATGTAGGTCTCGGATTCAACAATATCAGCAGAGTAAATTGACAACTAACGACAAAGCAGGTTTCCAGTGCGAAGAAAAGGGACACTTCAAAAGGTACTGCAGATCAAGATCTCTAAGCCCAATATCACGTTCTCGCAGTCCATCTCCCGGTCGAGAACAAGCAAAGATTGCTCGTATCAACAACAAAGAAAAGAGTATTGTCGTACCGGTGCTGGTGAATGAAAAAGTTAGCGACAACATTTGACATTCTACCAAAGGATCCTCAACAAGTTCGCCAGATGAATGCAGAAGATGACAGCCTTTGGAGGTGTCACTGCACACTCCAAATCGGGCAGAAAACAAAGAAATGGCCAGTCTTCATGGCACCAATCAAGGAAAACCTCCTTCTTAGCATTGACATCCTTCAAGAGTTGGAGACGATTATCCACACGGGGAAAGGACCATCGAGTTAATGGAGATCTTATCTGTGGGAAGACTCTCACTCGTGGTATGGATATTGCGCGTAGTGTTGTCAGGGTGGAAAATGATGTATGCATCCCTGGAGAATGTGGACAGATAGTAATAGGCCGATCGGAAACGCCTGCTCCAAACTTTGCTTGCTTGCTAGACACTAATTCCCATCCGAGTTGAATAAGTGTTGAATCCTGCTTTGTACTGCTAACTCCGACAGTGCCTGTGTTCGAGTTCTTAACTTTAAGGATTGTGACATCCACTGAAACAGGGCACCTATCTTGGAAAGAATGCAAAACTGCAAACTGCGAAAGCCTGAAAATACTGCATCAGCAAAGACCACTTAATAACTTCAATGTGCCCCCACATTTACAGGCATTACTTGAAGAAGCTTTTAAACACTTGGATCATAAGAAATGTAAAGAACTGCAAGATCTTCTATGGGAGTTCCAGGATTTGAGGAACTTCAGTGGAGTAAAACATAGGATCTTAATTGAGGATTCCCCACCTATCAGACAACCAGCAAGACAGACTCCTATTGGGTTCCAGGGGGAGGAGGATGAGCATCTAGAAAAACTCCTTAAAGCTGGGATTGTCATTACATCCAGTTCTGAATGGGCATCGCCAGTAGTTTTGGTCCGGAAGAAGGATGTCACTGTCTGGTGGTGCATAGACTAGTAAATGCCGCGAGTGTTAAGGACGCATATCCGTTGGCAAAGATTGAAGTGGGACAACAGTCTTTTCAATGTTGGACCTCGTGAATGGATACCACCAGGTTGAAGTGGATGAGCGAAATTGGTCAAAGACGGCTTTTGTCACCAAGAAAGGCCTTTATGAGTATACGAGGAAACCATTGGACTCTGTAATGCCCCGGCTTAGAAGTGTAGCTTGCTGAAAACGGAAGTCCGGAAGGCAGACTGATGAGCTTTCCAAACACTGAAACGCGCTATCACCAATGCACCTCCCCTTTCATATCCCCAGAGGATGATGTTTTTATACTTGACACGGATGCGTCCAATCAGAGTATTGGTGCCGTTTTGTGTCAAGTTCGAAATGGAAATGAAGTGATGGTTTTACACGCTAGTAGACTGCTGACCGCAGCCAAGGAAAAGTACTGTGTGATACGACGAGAGCTCCTAGCTGTGGTAGCATTCTGCCATTATTTTAAGCATTATCTGCTAGGAAGAACATTCCTTCTTCGGACGGATCACAGCAGCTTGTCATGGCTCTTCCGTTCAAGTCCCCAAAGGGACAACTAGCTAGGTGGCTGGAAGACCTGAGTCAGCATTCCTTCACCATCCAACATTGGGCAAGAAACCAACACAGTAATGCTGACGCCCTTTCAAGGCGCCCTTCAGAGGAATCCTGTGACTATTACTTTGCTGGAGCATCGGTAGCTTCTGTGTCATGTGGAGGGTGCTTACATTGTTCTAAACTACAGGAGTCGTGGGAAAAATTTGAGAGCGATGTAGATGACATTTTTCCGATCGCAATAAGGCAATGTGGAACTGATGGACCAAAGAACAGAAAAAAAAAACATTCAAAAATACTCTGAACAACGAGTTGAGTGTAATTGGATGGATACGATAAACCTTCAGGAAATGCAAAATGCTCAGAAGAAAGATGGGGACATTACTTTACTGCTTGAAGTTATCCAGGGAAACACCACGTTCTACAAAAATGAAGCTCATGGCCAAAGCCCAGAGTTCCGTCGATATTTGCTGCTCATTTTCGAAATGCGAATAGTCAACGGAGTCCTTTACTTCGAATGGGTATACGATTCGGGGCAGAAGTCACTGCGACTCCTGCTACCGCATAGACTTTGGAGGAATATCATAAAGTTTTGTCATGAAGCAGCATTCTCAGGGCATCAGGGAGAAAGGCGAACGCTAGAGCGGGTAAAACATGGATACTTCCGGCATGGCATGTCCATTGATGTGTCAATCTTCGTTGCAGCTTGTCGGAAATGTGCAGCTTCCAAGAAGGACTGTCGGAGCTAAAGAGCGCCTTTGCAGAACTACACTAGTGAAGCACCGATGGATCGTATTCAGCTTAATGTCTGTGGACCTTTCCCAGTGAGAGATTCTGGGAACAAGTTTATACTGGGATAATAGACCAGTTCACTAAATGGGTCGAGGTATTCCCCATCCCAAAACTACAGTCAAGCAGTTGGTATTTGATTTCATTTCTCGATTTGGTGTTCCTGTAGCAGTACATACGGATCAAGGTCGAAATTTCCAGAGCAATTTGTTTCGCGAGCATTGCCGTCTCCTTGGTATCGCCCAGTCAAGGACCACGCCCTGTCATCCATCTTCCAATGGACAGGTTGAAAGATTCAACAGAACACTATTGCAGATTATCAGGTGCTATATGGACAAAGGACAAAGACACTGGGACTAAAAGAATCTGTCAACCCATTTGGGGTGAGACAAGAGAATCTCGACCCGAGGGGTAAGATTCTCAAGTTGTCAAACACGAGACTTTGCCAAGTGTTTAACAGCTTAAGAATCTTATCCCGAGGGATGAGATCTCCTGTCTCACCTGAAAGAGGGTGAATGATTCTTTTCCTCTTAACCCGTGTATCACTTTGTGTCTCTAATAAACATGTCACTTATACAAGCGAGGATTATGTGACCTCAATGAATCGCCGTCTTCGCCGTCTTGGTGACGTCAGTTCATTGTTGTCGTGACGTTATAATACTATTACAGTGACGTCATGACGAGTATCTCGTGCAGCTTGTATTTACCATAGGGTGAGAAAGAAAATTTTCCCATACTTCACAGGGACATCCCGTGGTTGCTAGGGAAAATATATCTCTATCTTACACAAGGGGGTGTGAGACAGCTCACACGCGCTTGACAATAACGTGGCGTCATCAATACATATGGCGTAACTGCGGTGCGCATTGTAGATGACGTCATCAATTTTGACGCATAACGACATTCCTGCGATAATGGCGCGATGAAAAAGCTGGAAACCAAGTGGAATTTCTTTTCATTTTTCTACTAAGTATGGGAGAAAAAGAATCAAACATGGATCTGTGAAGTGGATAGGTATATCTCAACCCTCGTAAATGATTTTTGGCCGGTCAACCCTCGGCAAGCCTCGGGTTGACCGGCCAAAATCTTTCACTCGGGTTAAGATATCCCTATCCACTTCACAGACCCATGTAAGATTCTATTAATCTCACACCGGTAAAATTGTTGATATCCCTGTCTGTGGTAATAGAAAAGAACACTCCTCTTCTATTGGCTGCGTACAGGAGTACTCCTCACCCCGCAACCGAGTTCACCCCGAACCTTCTTATGTTAGGACGTGAGGTATACGCACCACATGATGTAGTATTCAGAGAGCCTGACGTACTTCGGAATGATGAAGATGCTCCATCTTATTTGGAGAGACTGCGCGAGGGACTTAACCGAGTGTCTGTCTAGGAAAATGCTGAAGTCTAGTGCAGTGAGACAGAAAAAAGCACTACGACTTAAAAATGCTTGAATGCGTGTATATCGAGGGTGATTTATTCTTTGTTCGAAATGAAACCCGTAAAGTTGGAGTTTCGGCAAAACTACAGTCAGTTCTGGAATAGTCCTTACGTAGTTACGCAAAAGCTTGGCCCTGTGGTATATGAGGTAATTGGTCGGAAGCACGTCGTCATCGTTAACCATGATCACTTGAAGGAATACAAATCCGATGTGATCCCAGGTTTTGTGAAGAAGATCAAGCATAGCCTCACATCCAGACTTGGTTCTCTACCGGATATCCTTGAGGACAAGGAGCAAAAAGATCTAGACATAGTCGCGAACGACAAAACAGACAAAAATAATCAGATTCTGAGGGAGCTGACGAACCCCCACTTGAGGACGACGATTATGGAGGTTACCCCTCGAAAGACGGGATTGGGTCACGGCGACATTCATCTGGTCATTCCACAGGCCGGAGTATCCCGTTACGGACGTTTGAGGAAAAGACCAGATCGGCTTTACATTGGAAGGGACTCAGAGGAGCCTGAATGGGGATTGTGTGTTAAATCGCATTACATTTCGTAGTAAAATTGCTTATCCGGTTATTCCGCGGCTCCGGACCTTTTTTATGTTGATCAGTGTATTTCCTTATTGTTGAGTTTTGCCGCGAATAAACGCAGATTAGCATTTGAGCTCTGCTAACCATCCTGACATAATATTCATTTTGCTGGAACACTTAAAAATCATTCTGATTTCAGAACAGTTGGAATTATGAAGATACATTGAACATTATTTTCATTATTTTTTTCATATATAATGTAAGTTGACAAGCTAATCGATATTTACATTATGTTTATTTATTGGATTCTTAAAAAGCTGTGTTTTCGTACACATATAACTAAAACACTAAAACGTTTACTGCTGACTAAATGAAGAAAAAAGACCGCATGGTGGGTAACTGACAATCAACATTTTGTAGAGGCACTATTTGATAATTTAAAATATATGAACTATTTGTTGTTTATGATTCATGTAAAATTGTTTCGATCATAGATGCGGTATTTACATGTATGATGTTTGCTGATAGGACATTTATAGTGCTTTTATAGTGCATATAAATAAAGTCTTCGCATATAAACCTTGTAAAAGAGGTGAATAAATATTTGCTTTTGTTTGTTGGCTTTCCTTCGTGTCAAGACATGGAACAATTTGTTCACCTTCTACAAAAAAAAGAAAGCAAAAAAACAAAAAAGAAACAAACAAAAACACACAGAGAGAATCTTAATATCACTAAATGAGGGGTGTTATGTAACAATAATATGACGAATAAGAATAATATAATTACATCTGACAAAATTTTACAAAGATTCCTGATAATAACACGTGGTGGGTATAACGTCAGTGATAGTTGCCCCTAGAATGGGGATGCAGGTAAACTTAGTAGTTGCGCATTACATCTAGTCAGGTTTGACCACAAAAAACCCTTAGAAAGGTAATTGACAGAAATCCGTTTCTATTTGCATTTCCTGAACTATGACCGATGCCAGTGTCTTTGATGTTGGTGCAGTTCTGTCTCAAGAATTTGAGGGATCTGAAAGAGTCATAGCAAATATGAGGATGATTGCCACTGGAGAATTACAAGACAAGGACTTTGTGACGGGTATGAAGGCCGCATGAGAAGTATCAAGATCAGACCATGTGGACCACTTTCTACATCTCATCGATGACGTTGGAGTGCCCTTGAGGTTAGAATATATATCAACAATAAAATTTAGAACTCTATTAACAGAGCTCTTTAATAGTGTAGGAATAGTGAACGAATAATACTCAATGTTTCAGGAGAAATTATTTTCTTTAGAGGGGGATAATGTAGTAGATATACAAGGGTTTAATTAAGATTTAGTAGGACATATTTTGTGAAACGAAACGTAGGATTGTGTTACCATGCCGGACATTCACCATGGAGACCATTTGAATTATATGCACTGTGAATTGACTCTTGAGGAAGAATATGCACACTGGATAATCGCGGAATATCGTAATTTCTTGTTTAACTTACCGTTCATACCAAACCGCAATCGATAACTCATTTAAGTATCCTTTATTATCAGCGAGTGTGAATCTGTCTGTAAACCGGAAGCGAGTTGCCGACTGGAATGTTATGCAGAGCTACCAATTTGTAAAGTATTTCTTTGTCCATTTATAACTAAGAGGATTATATTATAGGATTTGTATCATACGTTTTATTATACAACAGATTTTATCAGTAGTATGTTTTAATGATAATGTCCGGAACTATATTGTTCTGACCAATTTGATATGTTTACTAGTTCCATTACGCACGTCGTCTGCTATTACTACGAGACGTCTCGGGATATAAATACTTGTCCGTTTTATGAATAGTAGTTTAACTTGCCCCTTATAGCTAAATGTTTTTTTTTTTTTCAAATATGTAATTATAGATAAGGGCCGTGACAGGAATTAATGTTAGTGTTCTGAATAGTATTAATTACTAGATCTATAATATGGAGCGAGGGGAACTTTTTTGTGCAAGTAAATGTAAGGAGTGTTTTGATTGGACGAGAGGAATCATGTGATCCACTGAGAAAGATATAAAAGGGAGCGCGACAATAGTTATGTCGAATCCCCATTCCTGCCCTCATGTTTTTATTTCCCACTCTGTTGTCCACTATCGTAGAAATATTTATCTATTTATTTATTTAATAGTTTTTTTTTTTTTTTTTTTTTTTATCTATTAATTTTCCAAATTATCCATACATGCACTTTCGGCTCAACACCCTCTTTCTATAATAACTTCCTATAGTCACAATATGCACAATCATACTTTAAAAACGTCGGAATGTACAGTATTATGTGTCGAAAGATAGGTATGGCAATACAGAAAGCAGAGACATTGACAAGATGAACAGTTTTTGTAAGGAGTCAGTCTTGGTTTGTGTTTAAATGTAGGGACACCCAAAAAATTCACGAGCACGCGCACGACAACCACTAACTACTAACACTTAGTCCGTCGGATGGGACTTAAAGACGGTGTCCCGTGTGAGGATGCCCAGCCTTGCACGATAGAAAACCCTCTGCGGTCTTTCGATGAAGAGTAGGTGTGATAACGCCGGCCCAGAGGTTAGGTATAGGTACAGGTCATAGTTTAGATATTTTCACATAGATAAATTAGAAGGGCTTCAAAATTATAGAATCTATATACCAAATTGATAGGTTAGGTTCCTTCCTTTCCCCCTGCTCTTGATGGGTAGGGCTAGTTACTGCTAGACGATGCCATGGTAGGACATTTTAGAATCTAGGAGTCGTCTTCCAAATTAATAGATATATAGGTATAGCAGACGACTCCTCACTCTATGCTTTCTCTATATACTCTGCTCTTCCTACTCCATTTCCTATCTTTTCTCGTGCCCCGAAACGTTATATTTAGCGTCACGGTACGTAAAACTCTTCATTCATTCTAGTCATGTCAGACAATCTATGTGCTCGCTCCGTAGCCTATTGCAGCATCATATAGCGACATCTAGCGATCTTTATTAACGGAAGATTATCCATAGGTATGCTCAATTCTAGCTTCATAGCACTTATTTGTCATAAAATAGATAAAGTATTATGATTTTTATAGCAATAGTATTATTAGTAGTAAATATAGTAGAAACTTATTGTAATATGTAGTTCAAAAAATTTATTTAGAACTTTATAATATTTGAAAGTTAGAGTAATTCATCGTAAATTAACTTTTATACTTTCTCAACTGCACTATTTTTTATTTGTAATAACAGCGGCACATTATTGTCTCCCACCACCCTGACCTCTGACAGTATGAGAGTATAATGATAGTTGATGAGGGGCAGCACCTTTGTAACATATAAATGATGATGAGTATTATTAAAACTTCATTTGAACTGTGTTTATGGTCTTTGTCAACTATCTATAGGATGACCACAGGATGACCATATGATGACCATCGAGTATTGAGGCCAGGCCTGCTGCAATATCATTGCAATAAACCATCAAGATAAACTATGTGTCTAACGCATTGAACAATCGACCTCCATACAACCCAACTAATTTTTAAATCAGAGAAATATTACATCCTTACCACTGTACATGTAGGTGATCCCTATCCAGTTGATAGTACTGATTTGTCCTAGGTCGACACGCCACCAAGCCGTCTTCGGACCTGTATCATTTGTGTGTGCACAACAATCAGTATATAAATTGACCTGCTTATATCCGTCCACAGCGGCACCCGCCAGCCACTTATCTATCCGGTACTTGTTACTACTCTGTGTTGCTGTCTTAGCATAGGCAATGTCCCCTGTAATGTACCATCGATGATGCGCCTTAATAAGTGTTCTGTTCAAATGTAGATATACAATCAATATTTGCATTGTTGGTTTAAGCATAGCTTAGGCCGCGCCTAAAGCATACAATGTGTGAATATGAATGCTTATATATGATGGTTCAGATCCATGAAAACACAAATATACTTTTGACATAGCGGTAAATGTCGCATGAAATATCACACGTTTTGAAAGAACGCCATGTTTCAAACTTTCGGGTAATATCGGAAAACCGAGTTGCATCACGTGACCGACATCGATATATCGGCGATACCCGTAAAGATCGGAACCTCCCGAGCCGTATCACGTGCTTAATATCGGCAATACCAGTACAGATCAGAATAGATCGGAACAGTTCGGATACTTCCGAGCTATTTTAAACGTGTACAAGTTAAAAAGATTTTTTACTTTAAATTATAATTTAAAAAAATACTTCTAGTGCTGCAACTTTATAAAAAGTGGTAAAAAGTAGGAAGTTTAGACCTCGGACAGACGGAGAAAAATGTGTAAAAACACTTAAAGTGTTTTCACTATGGCAAAAAGAGCGAAAGTGATAGACCATACGACTTTAAGGCATAACATTGATGTAAAATTGTATAACATGTTGAAGAAATTGTCAGTACATAATTATTAAGAACTGATGCCACCAAACATATAGACATACATGTATTAGTTGTTTACTTTTTTATATCAGCCGTTTACTTTTTTAATACCTTAAGCAGGGTTCACACTACCGTTTTAAAATCTGTTTCCAAAATGCGCCATTTTTGTTCCAAAGAAGATTTGTAGGAGACAAAAAAAAAAACTGTTACTGAATTTTCTCCTTTTCCGATAAATATTAGTTTATGGAAATTAATCAAACAAGTAATTTAAATATCATAGTGCAATTGCAATGTTTATGAAGATTAATTTAAAATATATTATTCTTGCACAGGTTTTTTATTTGTTAAATGATTATATTTAGATTTCTAAGGTACGTGTTTTATTTTTCAAATATATACTGTGTTCTGCCATTCCAAAACAAGCCAAAATGGCGGCTGAGCCGTGTGCTCAGTCGATCTTGTTTGTTTTTACATGCAAAGGCACAGTAAGTAAAATGATTTTGATTGACAGATCAACATTTTCATCGATAGTTTCTGTTTAATTCGACCTAGCGAACAAACGCTAAAAGTTGACAAAGTGAGATTCTACACATTAAAAATTTAAGTAATTCTGAATAAAATGGTATCTTTGTTTTTTTTTTTTAAATATTATGAAGAACGACCACAAGAAAAGTCTCGGAAATTGGTAGCATTTCGCAGCTTCCCAGTAAATTTCCACGGCAGAGGAGATTTCGGTACTTGTGGGCCGCCTTCGAATTCCTTCAAAGCTATTCTGACCGATTGGATCGACGAGTGGACAATTCACAAATTGATCGTATTTATGAAAATTCTGTTTATTTGATTATATACTTACTGAATTTTATAAAACGTTTTATAAGTCTTGCATTGATATCCAAATATTTGTTGGGGATTGCGTGTATTGTGGAAATGGGTGCGTTCAACCGCACAAAGGAGTGCTATACGACTAGCGCCACTTAGTAGAAAAAATGTGCATGGTAACGTTGTGTCACTTGTGTATCCGGTTTGAACCGGTTCGGATTAATGTTGAAAGCCGCCTCGCTTTTCAAATTAGAATCGGCAATAGGTATCAGTAAGTAGGCCTAGTTATGTATTTTACTTGTTAACGCTATCACTATCGACGGATGTTAGTATTATTCGCTATCTAATATTTGAGGTTGCTGTTGCAAGGGGCGTATACGTAGCTAGAGGCTTCTACATGTGCAAGCCCTGCGGGTCCAGGACAGCGCCCTGGTTGGGGGGTTCAGGGGGGCGAAGCCCCTCGACGAAAAATGGTTTAAAGGAATTGTTTAGCCCCTGACAACGATATTTTGTAATGCTTGGTATTGCTAAACTAGAGTTAAAATTTAATTGATATATCTGTTTTCTATCTGTACATGATAATTATAAGTTAATGTTTTACTCGCTTCTATTCCATTTGCAAGTACAAAGTGTATCAAAATCTCACGATATGTCCTACATGTATCTTAAGTGACTCTAAGGGGATTGGAGGATAGATTGATAGAACTTCCTTACGTACGTTACGTAATTTTTTACATATGTAAAAATTGAATTATACATATATGTGAAAAAAGTGAATGCATATAAAAACGACGCCACAATATAAAGCATAAAAGTCGCACTGATAGAAAAATACATTTTACGAAATTTTGTCTTCATAAAGCCTGTCTTGACGAACATTTCTGTTTCTCTATATCGTTCCAACAAGTGTAGGTCAGTGGATTGTACATTTACTCTGGGTTGCGATTTTGGAACAATCTCAATAAGTCTTTTATTAACCAAAAGCCCTTAGACTTATAGGTACATTACTACAATAATCCCATATCTAGATAAGGTGACCTATTCCTATTTTGAGGACTGAGTAGAATTTAGTCCGCTAAACCTGGCTATATTATTAGGCTTTTTTTATTAATTTTCTTTTTGCCTAACATTAAGACTACATTTATAGGCCAAAAAAAAAAAAAAAAAAAAAAAACAAACAAAAAAACTAATAATATAGGCAGGTTTAGCAGATTATTTAAGTAGAATCTACTCTGTGCCACTATAATTTGCGAGGTGTCACTTTTTGATATTTCCTCTGTCGGCCTTTGACTTTGCGTGTCTTTCGGTTTAAACTTGAAGAATCCATCTTGTCGTTAATTGTGTCTTCTTCATATTTACGAAAAAAAAAAACAACAACAAAAAATACACACACACAAGCACTAAACACCAAGAACCCGTAGATTGATAGTAATAAACGGATACGACTTCAGGTTTCCATTTCCGGACTTCCAAATCTGCACGGGTATATATCTCAGTATCATGAATTTTAATTAAATCATCTACGTTTATTGTTATTTTTTTACTTTGATTCTACATTACATTCAAGACCTTGAATGATCGACATATATGTTTTAACTTACCATGAATAACTCATACTTGGATTTTAATGTGCAAGCCCGGCTTTTTTATATAGCACGCTACGCCCCTGGTTGCTTATTATAATTGTTTTTTCGTATGCCTACTGCAGTACCGAATCTGATCATGACAGCGACTGAATCAAGCGTTAGGCTAGGCATCACTGCATGGATTAAATTTAAAAACAAACGATTACATAATCCATAGTTTGACGGCTTGGCACAGCAACACTTGTTTTTTTACAGGTCCTGATCATCACAACTGTTTACATGTACGCCTGCCGTCTAAAAATAACACCGAGTTTCACTTGCGTCAACTTCTGCACTTGCATGTAGTCCGAGTCCAGAACAAGGTGTAATACATATACTAAGTGCAGAAGTTGAAGATTTTGAATTAATTTCATTGGCTGAGTCAGGACATTTTGATTTCCTTGACCATACCATGTACTGATGACTGATATAGTAGGGTCATTAGTAAAACAATTTTGTCTTAAAACAGAACAGGCATGGTTTTCAGAATTTAAATATGTAAAACAGATCAGGTCTGGCTTCGAATTATTCACACAATTTCAATCCAATGTGGGGCAGTAAGTTGTCGGATACTCCTGATCCATGTTTTTTTTTCTCTGGGTACTCTGGATTTCCTTGGGCATCTAAACTTAACACGTCCAAATGTGTAAAATGGAAGATGTACAGTAACTGGACGGATACAAGTTACAAACATTGAATAAAAACCCAATCAAAGACAAGAGATGTAAGTTCTACATATACGGTCACATGTAGAGATATATAGGCCTACATGTATACCTATATGTACAATGTACACATAAGATGTTTACGTTTATACATGGCATACAGTTACGGAATTTAAATAATATAAAAATATAAAAAAAAAAGTTTTAAAACTAAAAGTGAATCACATTTATACATATCAGACCATATACCGTTACATGTGTATGTAGGCATATGTGTAAAAAAAAAAAAAAAAAAAAAAAAACCACACCTCTTCCATTAAAAATTATGAAAAATATCTATAGAATAAACACGGCTACTAAAGAAACTTGATTTTCTTTTTTATTCAGATAAACCTTGAACACCTAAGTATATTGATAAAAAAAAATCTAGTTCATAAAAAGATCTCAAAAATGTTATATAATAACGAGAATCTAGAACCCGAAACTAGCCTTCTCATAAATAGTATTGAGATACACAGCTCACCAAAGTCCGTTCCATGTCTTAAAAGCTAAAGACCACAAGTTGAAACAATTAAATATATTGAATAATAGAATAAACCCTCTTCTCCGATCTATATTCTCTACTCTACTATAATATATAGACAACCACAAGTAGATATCCACGCATATACAAACTAACATTTGCAGATGCACATAAGAGATTTTTACTTACATGTGTAAAGAATGTCTCTTATTTAGCTTTATAATAATATTTCTGAGTAACAACTATTCCTTATTTGCAAATATAACATTAAACGAGCCTGGCTGTTTGCTCTCATAACGTATCACATGCAAGTATTTTGGAGTTTAACTCCCATACCAGACAAAACTGCATGAAAAATGCTTTACAAGAATTTAAAGATACTTTATGTTTAAATCACTGTAAGATATACATGTAAGGTTTGATATTTATGAGACATTATTTCACCGTAACAACATTTTAATGCTTTACTGCAGTATTTACTGAATTCAAAGAATAAGAACATTACCAATGCTAGAAATTTGTACATTCAAAGCATAAGACAAAACCTTCTTTACAAAGACGCAGGTACTGTAAACGTCAAATTCTAACAAGGGTGGGTAAAATCTAAATTTGGAAGGTTTGGTGCAATGGGAAGTAATTGGGCTAAATTGCTCTATTACATGGTTATAGCATGCATAGGTTACCTGTTTTAAGTTAAATGTACCATTGTATTTTTCCATACTCAACGAATGCAAGTTGAGTCTTATTACTATAGTTTATTCCAGCACGCCAAAATTAACAACTTTATATGAAAACTTACAGTGCATTCAATCCCTGAGGTATTAATTAGATACATGTTCAAGATAAGAGCCCCCTGCATAATGATTTTTGGCAGTACTGCCAAAAATCATTGGTTTACATCAATAGTGAAGTGAAATGAGTACATGCGGTGAGACCATGAAGCCAAATTGTGGTCTACAATTTCATTACAGATTTTTACAATGTTTTTAGTAATTGTAAAGTGACTTCTGCAGGTATGTTTTCATTTAAACATAATTAATGCATAAAGACAACAATTTTTTGTTTTATTCGAAAAACTTACTCATGCGATAATAACTTATTGGGTGTCTGCTGTCATACAATCTATATAGCATGAATTCTGGTTATTTTAACTTGATTAGTTAATTAATTGCCCAATATACATGGAAACTTATAGCAATTAAGTTGTTTGTGATTTTTTCTGTAAAAACACTATTTGACTTTTTGTTCTCAAAACAACTTATGTATTTGTAAGACTAAAGAGATTGAGTGTTCGATCAGGCCAAATTATTTATCATTATCAATTTCTTATTTATACAAAAGATTCTGTTTGATAAAATGTTGGTAGCGGAGACTTATAAATGACTATTTATGTAAATGCATATTTCCAGGGTAAAAAATCAAAACTTGTGATGTCATATGCATGATATTTCCATTTCTTTGATATCATGTCATTATTGATATATCAAAATCAGTTTAGATTTGGCAGAACAACAGTGTAATTAGGATTTGTGGTGATATTAGTGATGTCATTGAGTATTTATTACATCATAGATACTGTCCATACATACTGATGATGTCATATGATAACTATATGTATATGATATGCTAGGACGAAGGGCTTCTAAGTTTGTTCAAATGAATGCCCTTTATTCAAGGCCACATGATTCAAATAGGCTACAATCTTTAGGCAACTTTTTTATCGAGAACGTAGTAGAGGCCTAGACACTTGATATTACCTGGGTCATACATAGAAATTCTTATTGATTTCCTTGTGTGTATGAGGCCAAAACAAATGTCTGTTTAGGATAACCTGACCGACCCTTAAGTTTAGATTTACCTTCGACCCTATTTTTTTCCACTTTTCTTAAAAAAAAAAAGGAAAAAAAAAAATAAAGTCGGGATTTCGATCTCAGACTCCGGTTACAACCATTACTAATAGTGAAAGAAACAAAAAACAAAACAAAAAATCCCGATGTACCGACCCTTTTTTTTGCCAATGTAACCCTAAACACACATATTTTGGGGGGCCTTATAAATATACACTATGCAAGGTTTAGCATATTTTCGCCTTTTGTCCGTCGCTGTACGTCGTTCGTCATATATTCGTAAACAATTTACATTTTCGACTTCTTCTCTAAAACTGCTGAAGCAAATTCAATGAAATTTTGCACAAACCTTCTAAGGCATAAGGCCAATCAAAATTGTGAATTTTATGGTCCCCACTCCTCAGGGGGCTGTGGGAGGGGCCAAAAGGGGTAAAAATGACCATATTGGTAATGGCTGACTCCCTGGGGGCAGAGGGGCAGGGCAAAAAAGAGTCAAAGTGGCTAAACATTTCAAAAATTTTCTTCTTCACTTGCAGATGTGGTAGAATCAAAAACTCTTCATAGATTGAAAGGTCCCAAGGCCCTGTACAAAAATTGTGAATTTCAAGCCCCTGGGGTCTCATATTTTCCCCAGGGGAATGTGATCAAATTTACTATAGTTTATATAGGGATAATAAATTTATTTGCTCAATTTTCAGAAATTAGTCAAACTTGGTTAGAGTTATTAGCCTAAGATAGTTTTTCCCTGGCCGACTCCCAGGGGCCAAAGGGTGGGGCCAAAAGGGATCAAAATGGCTAAAATTAAAAAAAAAATCATTTCCTGAATTCAAAGATAAGATAGAATTAAATACATATGTACTCTTCATATATTAGTGGCCCTTGGGTCTCAGATTTTTCCCTGGGGAGGGGTCAAATTTACTTTAGTTTATATAGGAAAAACATATTTATGAGTATCATTTGCTCAGTTTACATAGGAAATGTCACAGATGTAATGGAATCAAAAACTCTTTAAAGATTTAAAGGTCAAAATATAATCATTGACTGATTTCAAGAGCCTGATGAACATTTGTATTTTGTATAGTGTAATATCAAATATGTCTTTTTGCCCCCCCCCCCCCCCCCCCCCATTTTCGCCGACTGAAATTTTCTAAAAATGCTTAATTGAAAGAAAAAAGGGTCCTCCTGCATATTTTTCGTACTTCATTCTAGAAAATTTTTCAATCTATATATTTACATAAATAAGTATACTTTTACATGTTCGTGATCATATTTTAAAGGTATTGGTTGCTTAGCTGGGTAACTACGGTAGTCAGGATTGACCGAAGATATAGTTCCGATTGTTGAACGTTATAGCTGCAGTTTGGTTTGCAATATAGCAATGACAGCTTCCAAATATTTTTTTAAAAATTATGTTGTTTTTTCAATTTATCATATATCAATAATGTCTGTTTCGAATAAAAATTGAGATAACCGAGGCGGAACGACTATGTATCGTTGTCAGGATAGTAATGCGGTCCGAAGTGGAGCGAGCCGCCATATTTGATTTTCATCCTAGGAAAGTTACTGTGCCTTACCCTATTGATGTTTTGACCGTTGAGCTACTGAATGTTTGTCAAATATGTATCGGTCTACGAACGCGATATAGACTAAATTCTTCATAGAGATAATTTTTATTTTATAGTACGGATGATAGACAAGTGTTTGGATGTACGTTTGTGTAGGCCTATTTTGAATGCAAAGATGGGGGGGGGGGGGGGGGGGGGGGGGGGGGGGGGGGGTAAAGCCCTGTAATGTTTTTTTTTTTCTTTCTGGAATCCTGCACATGATCTGTTTACCTATTGTTCGCTTAGACGCTTCCAGAATTGTTCTCCGACAATCAGATGTTCTGTATATTTTGGCGAGTTGAGTACACACATTGTACTGACGTAACTATGGAATCCCCCGAACATTTCTGAGGAAAGCTCTCCGGTTGTAGCCCCGACCATCGAATCATTTTGTTGTTTATTACCGTTACAATGCTTGAACACTTGTTTTGTTTTGATGTCAAATACATATTTAATATGATCTGATAAAAACTCTTTATTGTTATATTGAAATCCGTCAACTTCTGACGCAAAATCTTATCGAAGCGTGAACTAAAAGTAGTCCGAACCTGTACTGCGTTTGCATTCATACTTCATTGCGATTACGTTAATTTGAACGCAACTCCCCTCCCATTGTTTATATAGGGGCATATGTAAATATAAAACTATTAATACTAATATGAATATAGTAATTACTGGTAACATCAATATTAAAATGACAACCGCAATCACATCTTGGTACACTAATGTCTACTTTTGATCTATTGACTTCATTTAATACCCCTTCCCGCATCAGTCCAGCATCAGTAACTTCAATTGATATTGTTTTTACCAATAACAAGAACTTTATTAAAAGGCATTTGTACTTCCTCCTATATGTAAATATCATTCATTGATTATTTCAATATCTATTACACAGTTTTTAGAAAACGTTCATATCATAAAAAAAATCTTAATGATCAAGACGCTGGTTTTGATAAAATGAATGTATATCAGACACAGACATAAGACATTACTGGCTCCTTCGTTTTTGTATCGTTCTTAATCTAAATAGTAATCGTTGGATCATAATGTAATAAATAGTAACCAATACATATGTTACGGTTATATATCTCCGAAGTATCCATATATTATACAATTGATGCCCCCGTGATGGAGCGACATGACGATTTGCCCACCCTCGAGTCATTATGTCACCCTCGGGCGTAGCTCCATCACGGGGGCATCAATTGTTTTATTATACGAATATTACTGTTTCTATCCAAATTGGACTTATTGAAAATATCAAATATTCTGTTTCAATTGCCCATACCAGGTTAACATCAGTGTTTGCATAGAAAATGCTAGGAAGCAAGATACATGTACTATTTATTAACTATAACGTGAGAAATGCAACAAAACATTAAAACCACACAGCATATGTTGTAACTATCGTTTTGGAGTACTTGTTGAGCTTGCGGGAGTATTCAGAATAACACGTTAGGTATACTATTATATATATGTATTTCCGATATGTTCAAACTTTGGCTAGGAAGGGGACATGGTGGGTATTAAAATTTTAGATTTCAATAATCTGTTTATCATTAAAAATGTTGAAAATATCGAGCTGGAATCTACTGTGCTAACTGTAATCTTTAGGCCTAACGCACTGGATAATATACCGTTACCATAGTCATGCCCTGGAGTCTATAAAACTGTCAGACACGTCTCCGTACAAAGTTTACACAAGAAACAGAGATGAAGGGATGGTTAAGAATACTAATTCATATTCAATTAATGCAGGTTTACCTTTAATCATATGTTAATCTGATATAAATGATACGTAAACCAGAGCAAACGATTCGTCCTGAAACCGCCATATCTCTTTTACCCGGAACCTCTCTAGAAACATCAACATGGTTACATCTAGAGACTACCCGGATGAAGCTCACGCGAGGGTGACATAACGATTCGGGTGTGACATAACGGAATTTCATTCAATGCAGCGCGATTACAAATAACATGACGATTGTTTTTCATCACGTGATACTCTATTGACTAATCAGAAGCACTAATACATGGATGAGGTATCATAAAACATAATGACCTCTTATATATATTTTATGTAGATTGTTTTTATTAAAACAAAATGACCAACTGGTTGTTGTAGCATGTCATGTTTTATCTAAATCGTTATCATATATTAATGACAACGGAGTGAAAATACATTTTGGAAAAATTTGGACAATAAGGGTTTTTACATCGATGGCATATTCCATATATAATGGGTTGTAGTTTTAAAACGACAGGATAAGGATCCCTTTTATCCTGTTATATCAGAACTCGGTGGCCCGATGTAACTCAAAAAAGTGGATCATCTTGATGATAGAGTGATCAATTGGGAAGACCTAACAATGTCTCTGAGAAAAATCCTCTCAGTCATATCCCTTGTTTTTCTCACAACATTGGCACATTAGTCTTTGTAATGCAGATTCGATTAAAATTTAATACATTCTTCATATGAGGAACGTGTATCAGTAAAGATGGGTATTAAGATTGGGCCTCCTATATTTATAAAGGTAAGGCCGCTCTTAAATCGGGCGTAAATAAAGATGCATATTGGGAATATCCTCTGAAAGTGTGCGACAATTGATGGGAAAGATATAAAGTCTCATAGGTCTATCTGTAGGTGGTTATCTAGATTTAAGACTTGACAACAGGAAGTAAAACAAGGAACAACATTGAAAAAATCAGTAATATGCAGGGGGAAAATAATGCGATACACTATGATCGAGCCACTTAGCACAATTGACGAATTTATCTTTAGCGCGAGTTTAAAGCATTTTAAAGAATCATAATGATTATAAAACTATGTAAGATAAGAATTTTGGAACACCCCTCGTATATATAATATATTGTTTAGTGTCGAAATTCTATAAAGCATATACATTTGTCTTAAATCGACAACGTCAATGAGTTAAGTTGATTGTTGATACAAAGCTCCTAAAGAAATTAATCTTCAATGAATTAAGTTGATTGTTAATATCAATGAGAGAGTTTAAGGGAGACATGGATAATTGTTTCCCCGAGACAACTCTCCATGTCTCCCTCATACCAGGGTGATAAATGCTTCATTATTCCGAATCTATAACTGTCCATGTTTTAGTCACATAAGAATTCATAAAACTGTATAGACTACTATACCAGTGTATAGTGTACACTTAATGGGCAGTAGTGATGCTTTACAAAGAGTAAGAAATTAAACAAATATTCTTCATCAATTTATTTTTAACAGTTTCAAATGTGATAAAATGTTATCAACAACTTCTAATCTATAACAGATCATTTCTTTTTGTCAGATAATAATTGTTATGAAAACATCCCCAGAGGTTCCGAGAGAGCTACTCGACAGGGAAAATGGAAGGACGTGGGTTCCGAGAGGGATACTCAATATTTGTTTTCCGGACCCGTGACGCCGTTAGACCAATCACCGATACTGTTATATCGATGAGGAAATACAATAAATTATGCAGGCATGATAAGGCAGCATTGGTAGCTTGCAATCGGCTAAAATTGAAACAGTTCATTCTAACAAAAAAGTGTTTCGGCTCAAACTAAACCCGATTAAAAACCATTACACTGATTTAACTTACCTATCTCACTGTTTAATTCTCCTAGCGGCACATCTTTACGGATAAGTTTGATTGTTTGATCGGTGAATATGCTTTGACTGAAACATTATAGGCACACTATTCGTAGCTTTTCAATTATTTTTGTAATCACAAACATTTTCCACGTTCTCCTTGCGTAAATGAATGATTAAAGCCATGTAATATGTCACTGAGACCAACTGTGAAGTTTAGAAAAAAAAAATATTAAAAAAAAAAAAAAATAATTAATGTGGCTCACAAAAAAAAAGACCGAAACGATACGGAAAAGTCCACAGAAACTTTCGATTTCTGGAAATTATCATGTGACCCGATCGATGGGCCTATATGTAAAACGTTTCGGCAATTGTCTGTTTCAAGATGGCTGGTATCAGTTTACAAGACTTTTGACGTTCGATATTATAGGTTTATCTGCACGGAATAATGTCATAATACACGTGTTTCATCTTTATTCTAGGTCATTGGTACAATGTTTGATTATTGGATATGTTTTAATTACAAAAAAAAAAAAAAAAAAAAAAAAAAAAAAAATATAAAAAAAACGTACATTAGGCGTTTAACAGTGGCAACGATTATTCCTCTAAAACACATTGGTTACTTTTTCGTGTGTAAAAGACAAATCTTTTTGCGTTTAGGTCTGAGGTGTTTTTCATATTTTTTAATGCCACTGGTACTCTTCACTATTGCACTGGGATTCCACAGCTCCAGGTAAACCCATACTACCTATTTAAACGTTTTGATCTATTCATGATACATTGCATTGCCTCACTTAGAGAGCATCTATCGTGATTTGCATGAACCGTGTTGATTTTGAAAGATCCGTGCACAGGAACTCACACTGAAACATCTACTCAGTTTAATTTTCACAGCATTATCTGCAACTTGGAGGATCATATATGTCGCTAATTTGGAAATAAAATAGTTTGATGGCTTCAAAACGTGTTATTAATAAAACGAGATATTATGTCATGCCTGACAAAAGTATCGATGCTTATTTGAAACATTTACAACCGCTGTACATATGATATTATATTTTTCACATGGAACTCCATCTAAATATCCATATTATTAGTTACACAGTTTATAAATGACCGGGAATACATTGGTTCGCTAAAATAAATGTATATTCAGCGAGGCGAAGCCTGATACATGTTTATTTTTATCCAATGTTTTTCCGCGTATTAGGTCACTAGCAAACTGTGTAACGAATTTATCCCATCGAAGGCCCTTTCATGAGCAAAAAGCTGTTACCAGATAGGACATACAGTTGATATGAAGCCCACCCGGAAGAAAATGAATAGAATGGCGCCCGTGCATATCTTTTTAATTTCTCGCTTGCGTTGGTGTTGACGTCACCAAGTTCAATAAACGGAACAGCCATACATCAGCTTTTGAATATAGTTCCACCCAAAAACGGTTTAAAACAAGCGAAAAAATGAAAACTGTGCGATGATATTTTTCAATACATTCCTTTTTGTCAACACGATGATTATATTGAATTTAAAGACTGCAAAACTTTAAATCCACTTTTAAATTAATTGACCGTTATGTACACGCGTAAGTTTATATCGTATACATTTTCAGTGAAGCGAAGGAAACGTTAAACATTCATACGCTTCATTGCCTGATATTTCCCATCTGGTTTAACATAGATTAAACTGGAAACTGAAAGTAGAGTGGAAATGTAATTAAAAGAACTGAAAGATGCATTATGTATTGAAATCGAAGTGATTAAGAAATTAAACAATTTACACTTCATTGAATGAGTCCTAAATACGTCTTGTCGATTTTGTTTTGCTTTTGAAAGTTGTCATTTCCATCTCCCTGTGTGCCATCGTCGCGTAGCGTTACATGACCGCCATCTTGTTTCTAATGACGTTAGGGGCAAAGAACGATAACTCTATCGTCCAAACCCAATACGATTTCTACTAGCCAAATACGACTATATCTTTGATATCACGTGACATCATTGTAACCAATATGAATACAAAATTCTTGTCTGAGGCGGGATGAATGAAATTTCCTTCATCATTTTCTGGAATTTCTTTACAGGTTATGGATATAGTGGCCTTGCAAGAAACGGTGCAAATTATTTTGGAATCAGGTGATACAAATAAATCTATGAGTACAAAAACATCAGGACAAGAACATGGGATTTGTTTGTCGCTATCATTTATTGTTCCAATTCTTCTTAGATTTAATGAATTTGAATTCCCTAAAGGAATATAGATATAATGTTTTCGGTATTTTTGTTTTAATCTATTTTATACAGGTAGCTGCTGAATGCTTACTTAGTTATGTTTACCTTCGATCGTGGAATAGTTACATTTTCTCGTGGAAAAGCAAACTAATTCAAGGGAATAGGTAACTATTCCATAGTATTGTGTGATAATAGCAGACCTTTTCTCAACTATTCCTCAAGCTATAACAATAGACATCACTGCCATGTTTTAAATCTTTATATGTATATGCTATTGAATGGAATGTTGTCGCATGTGTTCAAACCGGGAAGTAAATCGCTATTATTAGTATATGAATGATCAGCTGCTATTTGAAAGCCTGTTAAACTGTTCTACATTGTCAAACAGTGCTTTGATTACTATCTTCACATCTGACTGTAGCTACTATTAGACTCAAGATGAGGAAAACAACATTTTCCATCCGTATATGTCCACTCTTAACCATGTTTCAACGTAATGTTGTTTACCAGCTACACGGAAGTAAATCACATCCAGTATATGTCAATACCCGTTCTCATTGGGTTTTAAGTCGTTATCCATTTAGACCTTATTATACAGTGCGTAATGAATAGAACAAAGCCGTACGCTGGGTATACTATACATATAGGTTCTGGGTTATATGAATATGTTTGTTACTTGTTAAGGAAACGACGCAATGACATAAGCCCCTACCGCTCAACGGCTGACTTGTATCGAAATACTGTTTGTGAGTATTACATTGTTGCGCTAGTCAGCGCCACTCAGATATATCAGTACTAGCACTGGTGCAGCAGACGAAGTGTCAAGTCTGTGAAAACAACGTTAACGTTGATAAAAATGTTGCAAATATATGGAATTTGTTATTCGAACATCTTCTAAAACTTCCGTTCTATATATCGTCTTTTTTATTTATATAGTCCTAGCTGGGCATTTGTTGAGCCGATGAACGTTAGAATCCAGGGGCCGTAATCGGCGGTAAATGAAATGCGCACGGATCAGCATTCAAACTGTATGTTTATGACATCAAAGGTTCAATTTTATACACATAATTGATTTGCATAGAAAATGTTGTTAATGGCTTTTACAGTGGGTATAACATATGAGTGTTATTGCTAAAAAGCAAAGATTTGGATCTATATACTATATATATAGCTTAGGAATACATATAGATCTGCAGAAATGTGTACGTAAATGCTGACGATCTAAAATCACGCGTGAATCATCTAGCTGCAATCTGATCGATGTACAATGTATACGTCCATGCTCATTGCAAATGGCCACATAGAGTAAAATAGAAAGTTTCGTAAGGTCTATTGCGCTAATGGATCGTTAAGATATGTCCCCTAATAAAAGTCCGCAAGGATGTTATATAAACAAATCTTCTCTGAATATACACACACGCCAATTTACATGTTCAGATTATAATTTTGCAGCTTCAAAATTTGAATTTTGGCATTATTATGAAAGTGTTTGGCTACTGCAATGTAGACCACACATATTGTATATGTGGCAGGTGCATAGATCATTTCAGACAAAAATATCTTACCTAATTATAATCTAGACAAGTATCATGATCATGACCCTATGTTTGTTTTTTCATACTCGTGGCAGTTGTTTGGTTAAGGGCCCCGAGTGTAACATCAGTTCCGATTTACCTGTGTCATGTGTATGATGACCATGTCTATTCATCGAACAACTACAGTGTACTCTATAGCTAGTTGTTGAGCGGTAACTGTATCGTTCTCAGTTGACGTGTAGAATGGCAGTGAAATCTAATGATATTTTACTTGTAACAAACATATGTCCGATACTGAGATATTTGATGTATTAAAGTCCCGTTATGTTTTCAACATAAACGAACGTTTTATAATATTTACAATAATTAATTTTTATTTGTTTTCATTCTAAATCCAACTCTCTGATTTTCAAAATCGTTTTCTTTCATATACTATGAAGAAAAAATCCGAGAATGGTGCGAAAATCAGTCGTAATCATGACGTCAAAATAGATACATCGACGTTGCGTATTGATTTAAAAAAATAATATATTGGAAAATCAAAAGAATCGTACGTTTTAACGTATCTTATGTTATCAAGTAGTCTGAAAAATAAATTATAAGCATTGATGTAACTATTTGTTAACTTCATAGGGTTATGAAATAAATTTTGTTTGCAAACTTTTGTGAGAATCCGCTACGCGGATTCACACAGTTTGCAAACAAATAGTCTTTCATACTCCTATGAAGTTAAAAAATAGTTACATCGATGCTTAAATTTGTCAATACCTCTCAATTTCATTATTCTTTATATAAGGTTTTATATATTTTCTGTATCAAGAAAGAAACTAAACATAAATATGCAAGGTTTGAGTGAGTTTTTGTAAACAAAATATGATATTGAAAAAAAAACTATCAACTAAAAATTGATGTATTTAGAAATTTGATCAAGTATGGATCAATTGGAAGTATATTTTTGAAAAGTTCTTGAAAAATGCAAATCGATGTTTGTATGATGTTTTTATGTTGTAGTACTTAAATAAGTATGATTTGAATCCTTTTTGTTTTGATTGTGTATTGTCTTTAAATCTTTAATTCTCTTTATGGGTGTGTGTGTGTCTTATTGTACTAGTTTTTGCTTGTATATACAAATATTTTATTCACTCCGCTACAAACATTAAAACAAAATAATTAAATTCAAAATTTTATTTTGAACAGAATACTCAAAAACACATTTTTCTCAAAATTTCAAAAAGTTATGTTCCTTTAACTAAAATGGCTCTCAAAAATTATATTTATTATTTAAATAGTCGCATGCTGTGCGAGAGCCCTCATGTACGAGGACAATATTGTCCGGGGAGTTGACCCCAGGGTACCTCAACCCTGGCAGCTCTCACCAAATCACTAATGTGTATATATATTTGTTGCAATGCCACAAATATATATATACACATCGTATACAGCTGGGGGGGGGGGGGGTAATAAAATATTTGTACTGTAAAACAAAAGAAAAAAATATATAGCCACCTTTCTTGGTAATTTACTAAACAATTAAGGAAAGGGAGAAATAATAAATGCAACAAATTAAAACAAAAGAAGAATTTCTAATTTTCAATCTTTTTATATAGAAAAATCATCACAGCCGACATCAATGAAATTCACATATATGGAGTAAGTATAGTACATTATAGTTTATATAACGTACAAAATGTTTATTGGCTCAATAAATGGTGATTAGTTGATGATCTATATATATATTTGACATTGTTTCTTAATTGAACTATTAAAATAATTACCTAAGATTGAAATTGTAAAACATGTACATATATATCATATTGGTAATAGTGTCACATTATGCCTTTCCATTTAACTACACAAAACAAACACTTTAATTTTAAATAAATGCAGATGAAGCAGTATTTTACAAGCAGAAACAGATATATAACTGTATATAAGCTATGTGTAGGTGATAGGAGCATACGCTATACGTTACGACTGGTTTGGTAACATTGTGTACACAGACGCCTATTTATGATGCGCTACAATGTGCATGCACTGATTTTAGTGCAAACATTATTTAATATCTGCTTCACATTTTCTGGATGAAATGTATTTAATGTTATAATTTATAGTATTTGAAAGGAACTTTTGAGTCCATTTAGTACATAAATGTCTGCAATGGTTTTCTCGTTATGTTTCAGTAACAACCATTTCATATACGTGGGTAGGTTCAACGTCATGGTGGTCAATAGACGAATAGCCTGTGTCGGGGCCAGACTGGTCTAGAAAAAAAGGAAACTTAAATTAAAAATAATAACAGTAATAGAGCGAAGAATTTGCAATACAAAACTCGTTATTTAATATCGAAGTTAGTTCTTAACAAACTTCCTCAATAGTCTACCAAATTGTTTGATGTTTAAAGTGAGAGTCTTTTAATGATAATTCGTTATTGTAACCTTTGACTGTAGGTTGAATTAGGTTGATTTAGAAAAAAAAATACAAACAGTAACAAAGCGATGAATTTACAAAACAAAATTAGCTATTAAATACCGAAATTATCTCTTGGAAGAATGCCGCATAAGTCTACCAAATTGTATGATGTTTGCAGTGATATACGTTATATGTATATTCCTTATTAAAGGTAATTTGGTGTACGTGTTTATAACTGTTGGTAGCCTTTATGACGTTCAGTAATCATATCATCCTGGCTTAATTACGAGGCGTCAGTTTGAGAGATTATCTCATTTTATCTGTATTACCTGTACTTTTGTCTTTCGAGTTCCTTCCGTTTTCCCTGTTTCTGTAAGCAGAGATGGAGTTTACGGATAATACATAGTTTTGCATGATGACTACGGGTACTTTAATTTATGCATGATTGAAAAAAAAGTGTATTAATGTGGCATATCATAAACAGATATATAATTATATCAATTATGCAACAAGCATAACCAGACAAATAACTAAATGCTTAAATATAACACACTAATCCACCGTTAATTGTATGTGGTCATATTTGGCTTACTTGGAGTCCCAAACTTTAACACAACAAAATTTGACATAAATATCATTTGTTTGTATATCAGGGTCAATACGTCTACTCGCTGTGATCACCTACATGGATAATCACGTTACATAAACACATATTTAAGGTATGTTTCGTATTGTTTTTGTTTTTGTTAAAACACACATAAAAGTATGCGATTATTAATCGCTTTAATTGAAGACCAATGTTTCAATTTCTATTAAATTTACGTCAGTTTTTTTTTATTATTGAGGGATCTATGCGACAAAAGGGTCGTTCATAAGAAAACACCATTTAAACATACCAAAATTTAACCACTCTATTTTGATACAGTAAAAGCCAAAATTACTTGACACCAAACTATCCCCATTTACGGGATCAAGTTCAGAGAAAATCTTAAAAAGATGATATTTAAAGGCATCGTACCAAGCACAACTTGATTACATTGATGACTATATAATACACAATATTGAATCTTGTTGTTCATATATTACAAATTATCAAACAATGACTCGAAAAAAAACGATACCAGCATCGATATTGTTACAACAAAATGATAGCGGCTTAGGATGGAAATATGGTGGAAATAAGTTATATACTTAATCTAGACTAAAGGTCAAATTGGATATTACATATTCCATACATCGCCTGCAGTAAGACGTCCTTGGCCTAGCCTACTTCTAACGATACCCATGATGTACTCTATCGTGCTCATATATTATGTAACATTTCATCGTATACGATATATATATATATATATATATAGATGATCTTACATGAGTGGCTATGTGATATGAAATTTATCAAACGAGGTCAATAATTTGATATACTACGAGCATTTAGGCGAGTGACGTATCAAATTATTTAACGAGTTTGATAAATTTCATACCACATAGTCACTTGTGTAAGATTATATTTATCACATAACTCTTATTAATAGAAATATAAGTAAAACTTTAAATTTCGTCTCTATATAAAACACTAGAAATCCAGTTCGGATGTGACCTTTCCGTCTACTGAGACAATCATGCGACGTCATATATAGATTATTACGTCAAAACTACATGTGACGTCATACTAGTGTTATTACACATGTGTCTAACGATATTTATGACATGGCCGTATGACATAGCTGGACGGGCCAGTTATGTGATAAATATCATTTTCTTTCTTCAGCGGTTATATTTATATAAACATATTTATAACATTTGAAATACAACCAGTCTCAACTGCTATCTCGAAACCGTGATATGTAATCATGGCAATTTACGCCCAGTCATAGGGGCACGCAATTATTCATCATGCATAATAGAATCTATATGTCGTTATATCTACAATTAATTGCTCAGGAATTAAACAAAGAACACATACTTTTATCACTCTGAATTAATAACTACGTCTAACAATTGTATCACATCTCTATATCTGGTTTAATAATTGTTATAAACATATAATTTTCGAGCTTTTTTATAGCACGAATATCATTCATTGCCAAATATATTTACTACAGTAATTAGTACACATGTTATTATAAGCACCGGAGATCTTTCGATATGCAAGCAAATATTATGACGTTTTACATATAATTTGGTGGCTCGTTTTGTTTTTGTCAGTGTCTAAAATAAGCCATTCGGTACACAAATATATACTATTGATATCAAACAAACAATGGATGTCTTTAAACAATTACAGCACATGAGTAACAACTGAGAAGTTTATACTCACCGACGCTGACAAATCACTGAGGTGATCAACGCAGCAGTAACTAATCCACACACAACAGCCAATACGGCTATAATGATGTCTTTAG
>NW_027187638.1:0-70272 GCF_041381155.1 Argopecten irradians | reverse complement strand
ACTCTAGCTGATCTGCTGATAAAGGACCATGGACCGGTTCCCTGTTACCCTTTGACTTTTTAAACATATCTTTAATATTATCATAAATGTACAAATGGATTAGGCAGTTATTTCAACATAAGAAGCCTTCTTCAATCAACATGAAATATTTACAGGTGATGACATACATACTATAGGTATAAATAATAATTACGGGTATATTTGTCAGAGTATATAATAACAAGATATATACTATGTATTATAATATTATGTAGAATTCAAAATCTTCTGCTGGACTTTATAAATGATTGCACAAGTTCAAATACATGACAGCTATTTACTTCCAAAGCCAAGTTTTCATTTCCATAAAGTAATAAATTTAAATTTACTTGTATATCTAAATCATTTAAAACTTGGAGCATTTCTGTATGGGCAGCAGCATAATTTTGACATACAAAAAAGAAATGGTTAGCATTTTCACAAGTGTAGCCACAATTTATACAAATAGAATTTGGTGCCAAATTTACACGAAAAAGGTCATCGTTTAGAGAACTACACTGATGACTTAATTTAGTATGTATAATATTAAATTTTCTTTCTCCATAATTAAAATAACATGGTAGACTCATAGATATAGACTGAGAAAGAGCTAGTTTAAAGGAAGAAAAAGGTAAAGATTTAACTTTAACATCTAAGTTGTTCGAGCTTCTTTAAGTAGTGGGAAAGAAAGATTTTGTTGTAGTGGAGTCGATAATTGGAATTTGGAAACTTTCACAATTTCTTAAAGTATAAGGATTATGATAGCCTAGTAGGAGGTAATAAGTTATTTATCTTATAAAGTAACTGTAGTTTTCTTTTAGCTCTTCTGTCTGAAAGGGGTTCCAAATTTGTTTCAAAATATAATGATTCATTTCTAGTATAACACGGTAATCCGCTAATAATTAGCCTGAGAACATCCGTCCCAAACTTCACATGCATATTCAAGAACAGGTAAAATAAAAAAGACTTATAAATTCTTAAAAGAGCATCATGCTTTAACATATATTTGATTTTCCTTAGGATATTATTTTTTTTTTTTTTTTTTTTTTTTTTTTTTTTTTTTTTTTTTTTTATAACTGATTTATAAATTTCATTGATGTGATCAGACCATTTAGCATTTGAATTAAAATGACCTCAAAATGTCTATGAAAACTACTAAAATCTAAAATGTTCCATCAAAAAAAAATTAAGTCCAAATATTTGTCAATGTTATCAAAATTTGATATAAAAATTACCTCAGTTTTATTAGGATTAAAAGAAACAAGCCACGTTTTGCCCATCGATTTGATTTATCTAAATCCCTATGTAAATCTGTTTCTAATTCACGACATGAAGATGATGACTTTATAAGGGTAGTGTCATCAGCGAATAAACGTGTTGTTGATTGAAGTTCATCAGCTAAATCATTTATATAAATAAGGAAAAGAAGTGGTCCAAGAATTGAGCCTTGAGGGACATCTTCTCATATCATACCAATATAAGAAGAAGAATTGTTTATAAATACGTTTTGATGTCTTTCTCTTAAGTAATTTTCTAACCAGGACAATAGGTTACCCAATCGAAATACCATATGATTTTAATTTAATTATAAGACCTTTGTGCCAGACTCTGTCAAAGGCTTTAGAAATGTCACAGAATATCATACAAATACCGGGTATGAGATTTAGACAAATGTTATGGTATATTTATTTCAATTAATTGGTATACTATTGAATGACCAGGCATAAATCCGTCTTGAAACTGGTAAAATAAATTATTATCATTATTAAATAATTATGCACGTGCTTAAACATTACCCTTTTAAAAACACTTTCCCAACTGTGAACAGTAGAAAGGAGAGAAATGGGACGATAGTTTGATATAGAATGTCTATCTCCTTTTTTAAAGAGAGGCATAACTTTAGCCATTTTCCATTCATTTGGAAATATACAGGTAGATGAAAGAACCTTAAGAGGTTTACAAACTGTATCAGCCATGTATTTAAGTCTATGGTGACTTATACCATCTTCACCTGAAGCTTTTTCCAAGCTTTAAATTAATTAAAACATCACAAATTTCATTAGAAGTAACAAGTAGATTATTTAAAACACTATTAGTTTTCAACTGTAAAATAGGCACTTGCTATCGTCAATATTAGTAAACCTACAGAAATATTCATTTAATAGATTTGCCTTGTCTTTATCATCTACAATGTTACCCCCACTAGCTACTGCTGGAGCTGTAACACTCGAAGTACTGGGACCATTCTCACTCCGACTGGCTGCTGCACTCAACGACATGGAACCATTCTTGTTCCTTACATAGGGGCTGGTAGAGAGCCTCGAGGGTCGCTTTCCCTTACCCCGCACGACAATTCTGTATAACAGACACACAAAGAATGTCCGTATGAACACTAAATTACTGCTGGCACCACAAAACTTCAACAAGCGTTTTTTTTTTTGGCAAACAAATCTATGGGAGCAAATATTGTGCACCTTCCCTGTACGTAAACTAGATTAAAAAGGATTTTATTCACCTCCCAACAGGAGAGTTCCACTGCTATAGAAGGACAGGGGGCGTAACTCTTTTGTCTTCATCTGATAAACTGAACTAATTGAGAGACCATTAGTTCTTATTAACTTCAGTGCTTGTGAACATTTGATGTGTTTGTGGAATATTCGACATCCACAACTGTTAATAAATTATATTTTGTCATTGTTAACTGTTACAGGTATGACATGTATAATTAACAAAAATTATAACAAAATAAACGAGTTTGTCAAACCACAAAACAAAAAATGTTTGTACAATGAACAGTATCAACTTCATTGTAAAATCTCCTTTTCAAAATGTCTTATTGATTGGTTAAAACTTAAAATTAAATTAAGAATTGAGGAGAACAGAGCTGATGAGATGAAATGTTGTCTAATATTACTAATTACTGTCATAACAGTAAACTTAATATAAAATCTAAGATTTGATATAAAACGATTAAAAAAAACCACACAAATTTTTTATTTAGTCCAAGCATTATAGAACAGGTAAGCTCTTCAGCATGCATCGCAATATACCATGTAACTGTTCTTTTTATAAAATCTGTATGTTGTGTTATAGTAAGATTTAATCTTGGAATGTTTGATTGTGTAACTTGAATGGTATCCACTGCACTAATCCATGCATTAAATAGTGTACAAATACTGGGGCATAGACACTTCCAGGGGACATCTAATTTTATGGAACTTTTGCCAAAGTTAAGAAAAAATACACAATTTGTATTTCTTCGTCTAGAAATTCTTGTTGAGCTTTTAGGCCTAATGCACACAAACATGTGTTCATTTTACGATAATTATTATAATATTCTTTCTCAAAAACGATCATTTTTTGGTTAGAATAGACACGTGTAAGTCTTTATATGCGGGATCTTTGTTATTATATGTTGTAGATATATTAATTACTTTCCTATTCTCCACTATTCTCATTAGCTAATTCATGATCACATGACGTTCGACAAATATAAGATTTTACCTTTAAATAAATGAAACTATTTCCTTTTTTTAGGTTTATTAAAAAAATGTCCTGCTGTTAGGACACGGATTTCTCAAAAGATATAAACGAGTAGAACATTTTCTTTCAAGTTATTAGTGCCGTAATTTTCAAACTTCACCAGAAATTGTCAACATTTTGAAAATTATAAAAAAACTTACAATGCATAGCTTTTAATTTTACAAGTATGAATGAGAGCTGAAAATGATTTTCGGTAGTACATGTATATACAGTACAGTGAAATGAGTACATACGGTCAGAATATGAAGCCAATATATGATCTGCAATTTATTTTTTTTTTCATTTCTACATATATATTTCCATTTGTTCTTGTTTTATTATTGTTGTGTTATACATGTAATGTTATCTTTGTAATTTGCTATCGATCCTTGTTTGTGGATGTAAAAATGCAAATAAATGAATTGAATTTAAACACACATAGGCATTAATTCTGAATTAATAATGTTTACAAGGCATCATACATGCTTTTTCTGTCCATTTGAATGATTTTCACAGCTTAAAAAAAACCTGATAGTTTTCAATAGATAACTGAAGAAAAATAACATGTCAAAATATTCTCCCAGTTACGGCTCATATACATATAAGTCAACCAAAGTTTCCATCAATACATAAATCGAGTAAATTAATAAAACAAAATGTAAAAAAAAATACAAAGAATATATACGCAATATTTTTTTCATTTTCCATGTCCTTCCCAGCTACCGTGTCTTTATCTTATTCTATATCGGCTTTATTATCTATGCTATATAGGTATCTCATATTATCCGAATAGCGTATATTGAACTCTGATTTCTAGCTGTAGCGACATTTTAAGATTTTTTTTTTAAATAACAAGATATGTACCCTGTTGAGATCAGCCGTTTGATTTGTATACTTTGAAGCACCTTATCCTTAAAATGTTCCCGAAAAGATTTTGTTGAATTCGGACCAGTTGAGAAAATGATGAAATAGTTATATTTAAAGGTGGAACATGTAGACGATAGACATTATAGACGGCAGATAACAGAGATGGTGATAGGCCACCTGGATGACCGCCTAATCCCCAAGGCCTAATAGTCCGAAGGCCCGTTAGTCTAAAGTTCTGTTTTTTTTCCGGAGGCCTAAAAGTCCGAAGGCCCGTTAGTCTGAAGTTCCGTTTTTCCGGAGGCCTAATAGCCCGAAAACAGATAATGTAACTGGAATTTATACGCGAACAGAAATCGAAATGAGACAGACCTTTATGACTGTTTTCGATACAAAAGACTCAGTAGTAAACTTGCTGAGATACATGTATGTGTATGAAAAAGATTCTTGATTTAACACAGAAAAGGATAATAAATGGCGAAATGTCACGAATTCTAGAAATTGCGAATCTTGCAAGAAGTAAACGTATATGATATTTATAAAAAGAGAACATTACCTTATTGTATATTTGTGTACATTGCAATCCTCTTAAATATTTTCCCACGAACCATTATTATGCGAACTATTTTCATCATTTAGGATGAAAAAAGAAGTAAAAGAAAATGGAAGGAAATACAAAAATAAGTCGTTAATGCATATTGTACAATAAAATGACGTTTACACATACATGTATACAGGCCAGTTTTCGGTAAGATTTGATCATATATAATAATATCATCCTTTCACGGAGCAATATTATCCCTAATGCAATCAAATTACAGTGGACATTGGGTTACAATAGGACATCTTAAAGCTAACATGCATATGTTTGAAAGGTAATTCATAGAATGTATATTTACGAGACATCTTATGAAATATATAAAATGTTAGATATTTTCTTTCTTTTTATGATTTTTTTTAAGATTTTGATGCAATTTTTATCAGGCAATGCTCCTTGAAGAAATGTCAGCTTACCGTCTATAGAAATTGGCATTTAGATAATTCTGAAGCATTGCCAAAAAATGTATTTGTCTAAATTCATCGAAAACATACCAACCTATCAAATCTATGTGAAGTATAACAAACTATATAAATTGCAATGTTTTCTAATTTTCGGATTAGGCCTTAACTATAAGAATGTGTCATGAAAAAAATATATCTAAAAGAAGAGAAAATCATAAAATTTTGCAGTTCCAAAAAATGTATCATGTGAAAATTCAGACAGTTTACAGCTACTAAATTGCAAAACACAATTTTATAAAAATTCTTTTTTTTTTTAATTCTTCAATTAAAGCCGCATAATCCGTATCTTTCAGGGTCCGTAAAACAAACAATGAAAAGAAATGGTGTAATAGCCCTAAAAATTTATGAACTTTCCCCAAATTACAAGTCTAGAAAGCTAAAAGGTCCAAAGATATAAATATACAAAAAATAATTTTAGACTTATGCGCGGTCCGACAGAAAGTCAAAAGTTAACGCCTCCAAAGCTTAGAAATGCTACTTTGCGCATGTCGGGAAATAAAGTTGTTTACCGCAATGGAGCGAGCTTTGCAGTGAAAGCTCGCCGGCTTAGAATCAACTGCTGATTCGAAGTGAATAAGGAGATTATTTAAACTAAGAAATGTTGTGAATTGCTGAGAATATTATATGGAAACGAATTCGAGTTATGTCAACAACTATGATTTGTGAATGATCTACCAAAACCACATAAACTGACTTCTCTTCGTCTCTATAAGGTGAGTGGGGCTCCGAAGGGGTAACAGTGATATTCTATTAGTATTTGGTCGCTTTTTGGAATTGGTACCATAGTGAAATAGAGATTAGAAATCAGGAAAAGGTGTTGATAAATTGGGGAACATATAACAGATTTATTCTTGGATTACAACAGAAGGATTAATAGAGTCGTATTATACGCGTTTCCTTAAAAGATGATCGCATTCTTCAGTGTTATACATGTACGATATACATGTAGCTACTGTTACAGGCTTACAGCGTCAGGAGTGTGATATCTTTTCCAATATCAATTTGTGTATTTATGTATATCAGTGATATATATCCTTTTACTGTATGCTATGGATATTACTGTATTAAAGAAGCCACTTTCAAACTTACTTCATCACTGCTCGTGTGTGTAAGATTGTATTTTTTAGACTTACAGTCACTTAGTCACGTACTCGTTATCCTATCTGCTAGTCTTAATTATATAAAATTCACACCAATACATCATAAGTGGTGTAAGTAAAGAATAGTAATTGACTTTTTACAATATGTTTATATATATTATGTCCAATACATTTAGGCTACATAAATTCTGGCACTAATTAGTACCATTATTCTTCACATGAAAATGCCTAGACCCCTGTAATTCAAGAAATGACTAACTTAGTATCTCGTGAGGTTTGATTTTGATAAACTTGTGTTCAAAAGATTGCAATTGTTATAAATGTCTGTTTGACAGAAAACAATTGGAACTAGTTTGTTTTACATGTAGGCTTACACTGAAAGATTATGTACATGCATGTATACAGTATTTATCTATGTACATAACTGACATTTACTCCATATTTTCTTTGTAGAATGTACGGGACATTCAACCAGATGACAGAAGTGCAAGATCAGATGGCAGCTCGCCCAAAAATAAAAAGGAAAAACAACTGCGTGTATCTCTGAGATCAAAACTGACAGTAAAAAATAAAGTCTGTTTGTAATGTACCCATTATGAACCAGAAAGAATTTATTTTCAAGAAGGAAGGACAGAACAAACCTAGCACAATTCTTTACTATTATCACCAGGATATTTTCAAACTATTTATTTGTTCTTCACACAAAAAGGAATAATAATGATTATTGCAAGTTTACATACCTAGTATGTATAACTTTTGAATAATTTATATGGGACAAGGAAGTAATTTCAATTTATGAACAATAAACCAATTAAAATAATATATGTCATTTGTCTGAGTTGTTTAATTATGTAGTGTTCATTTTAGAAATGTTCAAATACAGAAAAATAAATAGCAAACAAGACTGAAGCTAGATCAAAGGTTATTTGGGTCAAAAGTCAGTGTCAAATCTCAAGATTTTGGCTCTAATAGATATACAGATATCCCTATGTGTAATAAAAAATATCTTGCTGTTGTGTAATACACACATATAAAAGAATATCCATATATCTGTAGAGACAATAGCCTGTGACGCATTATTCATTATTGACTATTTTAAGTTGCAAAGTTTTGATTGAATTAGAAAGGAATAGACTGACAATAACTTCTAATTAGTCCAGGTCAATCAAGGTCTACATGTACAAGCTCTTAGCAACTTCACTTAGTGTTTGGAGCAAGATCACACTAAAGGATTTAGGATTGCTTGAATATATAAAAAATAAACTAACAAAATACAACTATTAAAGTTAGATTTTCCTAAAAAATACTAAAAAATGAATTTTACTGCAATTACTCTGATGACATGTACATGTACAATATACAATATATATGAATGTGCTATTTGTGCATGAATATGATTGTATAAGAAACACCTAGGTCTTTCATTATACATGTTTCTGATTCATTTGATTCAGAGGCAAATTCACCGCTGGACATCATATTATATGATAGCTATATGGTTCATTGGCAAGCTATCATGTACATGTACATCAAAATTTAACCAAGGGAGCTGTCTTCATTATCTACACAGAAAATACATACATAATTGCATGTTAGACATTCAGAACTTTTAACACACATTAATCCGCCTTATTGCAACCTCAACCCAATTCTTTCTTTTATTTTTTTTTTTTTTTTAATTTTCTGTAATCCTTGAAATCATATAACCAAATGTTTATAGTTTCACCAGGAATTTATCATCATGTTTTTTTAACGAACATGGAGCTTTTCCAACATACACTGTAAATATCAGAAATATACATACAATAAACATGTATTAAGTTTTATATTCGTTTATGGCGGTACATAGTTATTTTTAACTATATGTATGTATACATGTATACACATATGACATTGAACAAAAATGCATACTATGTCAAGTTTGCTCTCCATGCTTATTTTACTTGATTTATTATTATATTTCATTTGGACCTTTATAAAACAAGTTATATGGTTATCCAAGGCAAGTCAAATATCGTCTGAGATATTTATTTTAAAAAACTAGTATCACCAGAGATTTACATGTAGATAAAATTTTTCGTCTCTATATAGTACGATGTGTCTTGTCTGTTTCCTTATTTATCAATGTCATTATTTATATATCTGGTACATTTTTGTACAATTTATTATGTTGTCTAGTACGATGTTTGGAATCGCAACACGAATTTTTTTACGAAGTTTAAATACCGTTCCCACAAAAAATCCCTCCGGTGGCCCCCGGAAATTAGGCAAAGCATAGTCAACCGATCGCCGTATTGTAAACACTCAAAATGACCAAATGGAAGTATTGTTTACACGACGATAATGTATATATATTATTCCGGGGGACTCTTTAACTTCATCACATAACAAAACATTCACTTATTCATGATAAGTAACAAGTTCTTCCGTATAAGTTCCTGCTAACATGAACGACACACTTTTGACTGCGCACGCCATTTCGTTTGGTCTGGAAAGTCACGTGATCGTCTACGATTGAAAATGCATATTCAAACACTCTGGATATAGAACTTTTAATCATTAATTTATTTTGAACTCGGGACTTTTTGGGTGTGTAATTATGGAAAAGTTGATAACTTTTTATAATATATGTACCCTAATTTTCTTTTGTTGATTTACGGACCCTGTAAGTTCCAGTGCCGAAATTTCCTCTGGCTTGATATTTCAGGGAAAGTAATTTATATAAGCTTTAAGCTTGTTTTCCGATCCCGAAATGTGTTTATTTACTGTATTATATGTATCATTATATGAATAAAATACTATTTAAACTAATGTGTCATGAGCGGTACAAGTGATCTAAGGCCAGATCAATATTACACTGTTATTAGAAAATAAGGCAATGATTGTACTTTGACAACTTTCAGTAATTTGAAATTGCTATCAAACATGTACATACTTTTGAACTTCTTTTTTTTATAATTTCTGTTTACTATACATGTCATACCTGTAACAGTTGAAAATGACAAAATATGATTTATTAACAGTTCTGTACGTCGAATATGTCACAAGCACTAGTGTGTTTTTTTGTATTCAAAGAAAGCGGCTTTTTGTTATATAATTTGCGCATGTGTAACAGGAAGGCAACAAGTCGACAACACGACAACACGACAAGTCGACATTTTACCGCGACAACACGAGATTCTGTACGTATGGAAACGTATTTGGCCCTGCATTTGTGGAGATAAAACATAGTCTAAACGACTTTAAAAACACGACATGTCGAGCAACTTGGCACTTTCGCGATATAGATTGTGCGACATATCCCTAGTGATTGACGTCATATCATGTCGACCTTTACTTTGTCGACTTGCACAGATACAAATCGATAGGCGACTTCGGAAAGTCGTTTGTATCAAAGATTTTAGACCATGTTGACTTAATTATTTCGACTTGTCATTCAAATAAAAAGAAGTCGATTTCAAAAATATCGACTTGGTGCTCAGCGAAGGAAGCGGCTGCAGTAATAACAGGGTTATCTTCATATGCAAGTAAAGATTAATTATTTTTCGAAAAAGGTCTAGTTAATCTTTCGGAAAAGGCGAAAAAGGAGAAATTAAGTCTAGTGTACAAAATGAAAACAAATACTCCTATATATAGTTTTTTAACAACCCTTTTACCAAATAAGGTTGGTGACAATAGTCAGTACAATTTACGTATAAAGTATGCTATACCTTCTTTTTGACTCTCTACTAGTACCGCGTCCTTTTTACCAACAACCTTACGCCTGTGGAATTTTGTAGAAAAAGAGGGAAAAACCTTTCCTTCTTTACAAACTTTTGAAAATGCTATAACATATTATTCTTATTAGTCGCCGTCTTCCTAATATAGTTCCGTATACGGCGATCGCATTTTTAATTTAATAAAGTTCATCAAAATATTTGATTTGCTTCGTTTTAATATTGTTGAAAATCCAGCATGTACAGTAAGCAATGGATACCCTTTCGAGAATGCTTCACATTATTTCTTAGAATACAACCTTTATCAAGCAGCATTAACTTTTATTTTTTTTAAACATAGATAATCTTAATATTGGTATTGTTAATCTACATTTATTTTTATATGATAATAAAAATTCGCCTATACACATAAAGGTAGAATTATGTCTTTAGACATATACAAGCTTTTATCCAGTCAAGCAACACTTTTTTAAGTAATAGTAATTATATTCAATTTATTTGTATGCCTTGTTATAGTTATCATGTATACAATATGTACTGTATATATTAGAGGAGAAGGCTTAATAAAGGACAATAAATCAATATGTTTAAATCTACATCTGTCTGCAACTCACGTGTCTGCTATAACAATATCATAATATTGTGAACTTGACTGACCGTTTTGGAGGTTGTAACATATTGACAGGAATTAGGAGAGAGGAAGGAAGGAGGTATCATCAACTCTGTCTGCCGCACTTCATTCCGCCACCAAGTTGTCACCAATCTTTTCATTTAAGCATATGAAGGAGCATCATTCTTTCCCCGTTTTTGCTTTCATACTAGTATTGATATTCGTAGAATGTTATACCATTTTATTCAAATATTATATCACCATTCAACCGATTATTTACTAGACCAAAAGAGACCAGTTTTACATGGCCCTATAAAGTCATTAAAGATGCTCCACCGCCGACAGTGCATAAATTATACTCATCATTTGAACAATAACTGATATTTAACCGTGTATATGTGTGTCTAATAAACACAAAAAATACATATAAAAGATCCAAATTACCATTTGGTAATTTGGCTCAATCAGTACTTTATTCCATATAGGGTAGAGTGTCATGGATTTTTTTCGGAATTCAATTAATTATTTCTAATATTTTAAGTTAAATCACAAACTCAAACTTTTCAATGGCGGTAATGGTGTAAAGTAAGTAACTTTTGTAGCTAAAGAAAGGACTAATTCGTCTGCTCCTGTTTTTGATTTTTGATAGAGAAAAAATACATGTACCATTCGGTAGTGGTGAAGCATCTTTGATTACCGGGACTCAAAAATAATCTGTTCATACCTCTTTCAGTACATGGACCACAACATATAAATAGGCCCTCGTCTGATACATGTCAAGGTGCAGACAATTCTAGAATTCAAGCTGTTAAAACTGAAACATATGCAGCTTATGAATGTATTCGTTAATATAGGCTAGCTCGGAGATAAACAACATATTTGTACAATGAAAGTTAAAACGTAGTTAAATGGGAACAAATCAATATCAAGGCGTGAAAAGACAGCTTTTACTCTAGCCTAATTTTTGTAAAGTGACATGGCTCTTGCAATATGTTTTAAGATCACTAAGTCAAATTCTAGGATGACCTATGGACATAACCTTATGTCCGGTATTATCCGTCGAAAACATTTTACATTTTCGACCACTGTACAAACTCAATTTAAACTTTGCAACAACATTCTTCGCTATAGGGAATTTCGGTAGAGCGGCGGAATAGTAATACGTATTTGTACTAGGGTCGGAGCTTCGATTCCGGCTGGCTGCACACTACATGTACTCTTGCTCATATTACACTTTATTTGATTGGAAGTTCCGCAGGTCATGGCTATCCCAAGTACAATTGTAACTAGATGGCTATAGCCACAGGACATTGAATTATTTTGAAAGAAAAGCAATGGATAAAATTTCTTTATGTATTTTCAATAAACTCCATATATAAACAAAACATTAGTTTAAAGTCCAACTGTTGAAGGTCAATGTTGATAATCCGATATATTCTGTCGTTTAATTGTCTTATATGTCTACCATTCTTTCCTGTTTTTAAATCAGATTGGAGCTATGTTAATTGGCTATATATAGAATATATATAGAATGAACGCCAGAAGTTTTCAGTTAATGTCACTGGTATTACAAGTTAGAATTTTAGGGCTATTAGGTTTGGGTCAGAGTCATCGTGACTATTCTTAGAAATAAAAAACACACATTGTCAGCATTCTCACTTAGTTTTTTTTTTTCATAGATCGTAACAAAACCTGTGAATATACATGAACTATCAAAATATCTTAGACAAGTTTAGAGTTTCATGGTTACCAGATCAAGGTCAAAGGCACTTTGCTATTTCTTGGAAACATTTGTCAACATTCTCTTTTTGCTTCATTGCATCAAATATAATGTAAACACGTGTTTTATTCAGCAGCACAGCAGGTTGCATGTACAATTAAAAAAATGTATATGTTTGTTATAAGTTCGATAGTACTGCTTAACTCAAGTGACGCTCAAAATACATGGACCTCTTGTTTTCCTCAATGTACGCCATGTAAAGATACATTTTACCAATTGTTATACATTTGTATTGATCAAAAGGAGTAAGTTAGTATAAAGAATATCTGAGCGCCCCTACGTCTTGTCTAGCCTTAAATATTTACATTTTGCCACAGCAACTTCCATTACTCTAATGATAATCGTCATCTGCATTATGAGCCTATAAATGCAGCAGTAATATCTACATAAATGAATGTGAGTCTTGTTTACTAATAACATGTTAGTCCGCGCGGGAAAATTAACATTGTAGTTGAATGAACCAGTTTGGTTATGAAACTTATAAAAATAACTTTAACCCTTAGACTGCCACAGGGCCGATTTGAGCCGCTCTGACTTTTACGATGACTGCCACAGGGCCGATCTGGGCCGATCTACTTTTAAACGAATTTTGACATCACGTTTTGCATTGCTGACGACGTCATCAATGTATGTGTGCTGCGCCTGCACCGACATGAGGCAAGCTGGAAATTGCATATGTAATGACACAGCTTTAAAGTTATCTTGCTCCAAAACCGCTCAACTTATTTCCACGAAACTTTGAGTATATGTAAGGCTAGTGTCATAGCTGTACCTTTTAATATCCGGAACCTTCTATTTTTGGTATTTTATCTGTTAGTATGAAAACAAAAATAGCAAATTACAGTTTATTGGTACTCCAAAACGGTTCAACGTAGATGCACGAACATGTTTACATACTGTGTATATATAGACTTTAAATTTTACGGATGTATCATAGCGAAATTTCGTACGTTTATTGTTCTTAAATAATTGTTTGTAATTGACCTGTGAATGTTTTGATAGTTAATTATTCTGATCTTCAGATCAACCATATTTCCTTATCTTTGTGGAATTACCGCCAATTAATATGACCTCAATTCATCATTATTCACTTATCAATCAAAGTGTTTATACTGTCGATATCTCTACCTGAGGCGATGGTGTCATAGTCATGTATATCAAAGCGCACACTCTATTGTCAAATCTTTTAATTGTTATGTAATTAACCTTACATCCGGAGTTGCCTGCCAAACTGGACAGTAGTCACTTCATAAAAACGCCTATTGGATATTTGGACGCCAGTTGGATCCCAACGGTCAAGCGGACAAGACGGTCCACTATATCGGACTTTTATTACATATTTTAAAAGGTTGGATTTCCAAATAGAGCACAAGTGTGCAACAGTGAACTTATTGATGGATTGCCATCTACGGTCATAATATACAGTGTCTACATTGGATTACCAATATCAGTTTAAATTTAAATTTACCTTCTAAGCAATGTGCCACTATTTTGTTTATTTATGAAATGAAAACCAATTCAAATTACCAATACAAGAAACGAGTATAAGCCAGTCGAACTCTTTGTTTTGTGTCCTGCTAATTCAACAAATACCAACGGTCCGAAAACAACCAACAATCATCATCAACAATATACAACAAAAAAATCTTATGATAGATGCATAAAAAGTTTCACGATTTACAGTTTGGAACATATTTGCGGGAACTTATCTTTGCGAATCATCTATTTCACCATTTGAAAGTGGCATTCATAAGACATGCTATAATATGTGAAACCATATTTTTTTTTGTTAATTTTTTTTCGAAGTAAAATAAATTTCGCTAATTTGGATAGGTCCGCGAATTTAGCGAAATTAAAAACTCCGTGAATATTAGCAACTATACATGTATATATACATAGTATTACACTAGTGCTTAAGTTTTGCGTTTGGTCATTAATTACTTCCATAGATTATATTTATGTAACATCGGAAACTTATTCAAAACGCTAAATTACAGATTACGTTCTTTTCTGACCGACCCTTAGTTAAAGCTCCCTAATTGTTCGACTGATCTCCATGTTATGGCAATGACATCTTATATCGACATATATCTAATAGCATTAATAATTTGGCAACATCAATTTTTTGTTGGAAAAGAAATAAAGACTAAAGACGTGGTTAAGCATAGTTTTTAGCAAATAAGTAGATATGATATTCGCAGGTTCACATTATAGTGGTCCCGTGTTACGTACCTAGCTAAGTTATGTTAGGTGAAAATACTGTAACACATATTTCGATTTTTATGATTGAAAATGTGTTGCTACAAAGCACATTAAGAATGGTGATGAACATGTTGATTATTAAACCTATATAAAACATACATATATATTTTAAGGAAATTAAGGGATATGCTTGGATGGTTGAGGTATGGGGGTGGGGTACATGTATTTATTTATTTTTATTGTTGATCCCTATTTTCGAATTCGAATTTTGAAACATTTTCGCCTTTTCCGTGTTTAATTTCTGGATATTAGATTTTGCATTTTTTTTCCTCTGTATTAAACATAGATTCTTTGGTATTTTTCCCAAGCAAAGTCAATATAGACCTATATTCATAACGTAACATGTACTCATATTGGGATCTTAAATGAAATGCGTCATCCGTCGAACGTTGTTCAGTTCGCAAACCTTAACAATTTCGACCCATATCTATCACCAGATCTCACATTTCACATAAGCTTAACAAATTCTGTTTTAAATAATCTTAAGTTGGTTCCAACCAAGTGTTGTTATTTGTAGGGTCAGCCATATCCGCTAAGCAGGACGACAACGCGACACACTCAGGCAACAAAATGGGACATATTATCTGTAACATTACCGTGCGATTTTGTCGCTTTGTCGTTTTGTCACATTAACGGATTAATATCTGTCACGTTGTCGCATTGGCACAATGAAACACCATAGAAGGAGTGACAAGAAATTATGAAAGTGATAAAGAGAACAAACTATTTCTTGTTAAGTGAATTTAAAACTATTTAAAGACATATGTATTATCGTTCAATGTCAAATTTCCACTGCGCGGAAAAAAAACTTTTGTGACATGGGTAAGTTTGATGGAAGCGCAAACGTTTTCACTACGAATACATTATTTTCCAATAAGCTGAGCTATTAGATAATTGTGTCAGCTTTCCATAGAGGTATGAAATGTCATGTGGAATGCGGGACGGGACTTGTCTTTATTCAATCGTTTTAATTGACGCAGATACCGTCTTTTAAGACTGTTGACGCCTGTTTTGAAAATTAGGGCATTTTTGTCAAAATTAGGCCTTTATGGTCTTCCAGTGGACCGAGCTGTAGATCCTAACTGATTACAAAATATGAGACATAGCTTTAAATGTACAATTGATACAATGGGCGATACCTGGCATGTATATGACTCTATTATGGCTGGTCGGTACTCGGACAGGTAAGACAATTAGCTTATATATTGTCTGAGTCGTAAGTGTCATAGTACTAGTAAGACCAGTTTGGATAATTAACTTCAAAGGGTAGATGAGTTATAAAAACACAATGAATAAATTACAATAAACCATATGTTATATATAGAGTAATTAACTGAAACAGAGTGAATAGATACATGTACAAATTGTAGCTTTAAATATCATGTCACAAGAAGAAAATAAAGTTACGAAAGTTTGTGAAAATCAAATTAAATAATACTGAATTAGAATTTTAACCAATGTTCAAAAAATACATAATGTAGCACTTATATCATAAAATTCTTCATGATGCATACACGGGACCACTAGAAGGTGACCTGCGAATATCATATCTAGTGATTTGCTTAAAACTAATGCTTAACTTTGTCTTTAATCTTTATTTCTTTCCAACAAAATGGATGTTGCCAAATTAGTTATGCTATTACATACATGTAGGAATATGTCGATATAAGATTTCATAGCTTTAACATGGAGATCAGTCGAACAATTAAGGGAGCTATAAATAAAAACTCAGAAAAGGATAATCTGTAATTTAGCGTTTTGAATGTTTTCGATGTTATATAAACATTATCTATGGAAATGTTTAATAGCAAAAAGAAAAACTTTAGCATTAGTCTAATCTAATGTATAAGTAAATGTAGTTGTTATATTCACGGGAGGTTTTAATTTCGCTAAATTCGCGGACCCAATCAAATTCGCGCGATATTTATTTACTTCGAAAAAAATATCATAATCATGGTTTCACATATTATAGCATGTCTTATGAATCACGTTTTCAGGGGTACATATATATGATTCGCAAAGGGTAAGATAAGTCCCCGTAAATACAAATGTATGTTCCAAACAGTAAACCGTGAAACTTTACATGCACCCGCGAAATTTAACTATACACGGTATATAAACATGTTCGTGCATCTAAGTTGAACCGTTTTGGAGTTACAAATAAACTGTTATTTGTTATTTTTGTTTTTTCTTAGTAACAGATAAAAAATAGAAGGTTCTGGATAGCAAAAGATACAACTATGACACAAGCCTAACGTATACACAAAGCTTCGTGGAAATAAGTTGAACGGTTTCGGAGTAAAGTAACTCTAAATCTGTGTCATCATATATGCAATTTTCCAGTATTTCTCATGTCGGTGCAGGGACAGCACACATACATTGATGACGTCGTTAACAATGCAAAACGTGACGTCAAAATTCGTTAAAAAGCAGATCGGCCCAGATGGGCCCTGTGGCAGTCAACGTAAAAATCAGATCGGCCCAATTCGGCCCTGTGGCAGTCTAAGGTATTCCTTAACTTAAAATTCTCCATAGGTAAGCATTACAAAAGTTAAGGAGAAAATCTTAAGTAAAGGAGTCTTCCTTAAAATACGTAATGCTTTCCTATGGAGAATTTTAAGTTAATGGATTCCTTAAATTTAAGGAATGTTCATGAAACTGGGCCCTGAGTTTTAGTTATATAGCTCCCTTATTGTTCGACTGATCTCCATGTTATATCTATGACATCGTATATGGACATATATGTAATAGAATTACTAATTTGGCAACATCCATTTTGTTGGAAAGAAATAAAGAGTACAGACATGGTGAATATATGATATTCGTAGGTCACCTTCAAGTGGTCCCGTGTATATACAGATGTACGTACCTAGCGAAGTTATTTTAGGCAGAAATACTGGTAACCAAGATTTCGATTTTAATTTTAATGTGTTGCTACAGCAAATCAAGAGTGTGATGAAATGTTGATTATTAAACCTAAATACATTGTATACATACAAATAAGGGATGTGCTTGATAGTTGAGTTGTGTGTGTGTGTGTGGGGGGGGGGGGGGATTGGAGGGGGGGATGAAAGAGGGTTAGTTATTTTGTTATTTTTTATTGGTGATCCCATTTCGAATTCGAATTTTGAAACATTTTCGGTTTACCGTGTTCAATTTCTGAATATAAATTTTGTATTTTTTTCTCTTTATTGAACTGGGATTTTTTTAACATAATAAGGATTATATCGATGACCTAAGATGAGGTTACAACACCAAACAGATGTGAAATCATTTGTGTAATCCATGTTAACAGTGAAGATTAATTTCGCTGTTTTGTCGTCTGGCGCAGTAATAGTCAACTAACGCGCGTTAATTAGGACGACGGCGGGAAACATAAGACGACCCGCGTTATGAACATTCACATTTGATTTATCTATAATAAAATTGCTTGAAATGTGATTATAAGTGAATTACTAACTGTAAGCTAATAACTTTTGCGACTCTACAAAATATTCAAAATTGTTTTGCATTCCGATTTTGAAAAAAAAAAAGCTGTTTCAGAAAGGTAGCGGGCCTTTAAAGGCCCACTACCTTTCCGGAGCAAAATATAAAGAATTCTTAAAAACATTAATTACCCCAGAAAATATATACCGATGGCCTAAGATGAGGTTACAACACCAAATATATGCAAGATTTCCTGCGTAATATACGATAACAATGGAGAGTCATTTCGCTGTTTTACCGTCTGCCGCAGTGATAGTCAACTACCGCGTGGTATTTAGGACGACGGCGAGAAACATAAGACGACCCGCGTTATGAAAAATTAACATTTTATTTATTTTAATTAAATTGTTTAGAGGGTGATAATAAGTGTAGTATTAACGTTAAGTTAATAACTTTTGCCACTCTACAAATTTATTAATCTTGTTTTACATTCCCATTTTAAAAATCAAAAACCATTTCGGAAAGGTAGTGGGCCTTTAAGTTGCTTCCAACCAAGTGTTGTTATTGGTAGGGTTAGCCATGTCGCCAAGCAGAGCGACAACGCGACACACTGTGGCAACAAAATGGGACATATTATTTCTGTAACATTGGCGTGCGATTTTGTCGCCTTGTAGTGACAAGAAATTGTGAAAGTGATACAGAGAACAAACGATTTCTTGTCAAGTGAATGTATACCTATTTAAATACTAAACGCATGTTGTATTATCGTTCAATATCAAATAAAATTTGCACTTCGCGGAAAAAAATCGATGAATATTAACAATTTCTAGTGCATCCGTAAGTTTGATGGCAGCGCAAACTTTTTCACTGCGAACACGTTATTTACCAATAAGCTGAGCTACTAGGTAATTATCTCAGCTTTCCATAGAGTTATGACAAGTCATGTGAAATGCGTGACGTGTCTTTATTCAATCGTTTTAATTGACGCAGATACCGTCTTGACGCCGAGATCGTTGTGAGATGATAGGTGTATGCAAAACTGTTGACGTCATAGATAAATGACGTCATAATGGGAGGTTTGAAATGCCAGCAGAAATCGTGGCAATTCAGAAAATCAGAGAAATTCCTATGGCAGCGAAATGGTTAACCCCTAGAGTGCCACAGAGCCTATATGTAGGCTCTATGATACTACCGTTGAGTGCCAGAGGGCCTATTTGTAGGCTCTCTGAAATTCGACAGTTTAACAATAGTGATGATGTCATCTAACTATTCTGCAACGTCATTTTCGCGCCCCAGAAGATCGGCTCGACGGAATAATGGCGACGTGATTGTTTGCTTCAAGGTTTCGACTTTTTTTTCACCTGAGAACAATAGCTTTATTTATCGACGGATTTTTAGCAAATTTGGTAGAACTATGCGAAATTGTCTGCTCTCTCAGATCATACTATTTCCGATGTTTCATTTTCAAAATATCATTTTTGCACCGTTTAAAACTCCATGAAACTTTCTTTTTTTACAAATAGCGTAAAAAAACTTAGGACACGATTTTCTAAATAAAAATTATACTATGGCTAAAATTGCTGATGTATGATCTGTAAGAGTAGACAATTTTCTTGAAGTTTGGCAACTTGTTTAGAATCCATGAATAAATAAAATCAGGTGTATTGCAAAATTGACCAAGTGAAAAGACGTTTCAGCCGAAATTGAGCTTATGGAGTCTATAAACGCAGCAGGAAAATACTTAAAATTCCAAATGCATGTACATTGGTGGCTGTCAGCCATGTTGTTTTCGGATTAGTCCTAAGTTACAATATACGTGTACGTAGGAAGCGGGACATATAAATGAAAAGAGATCACCTCAAATACTTTCCTAGGATTACATGTAGCGGCAAAAAGAATGTTTACGGACGGCTGAAGAACGACGGAAAAAAGGCGAAATTTAGAATATAAAGTTTACGTTGTATAATTTAATTTTAAGGGTTTTATGCTTAAGAATTAGAAAGAAAAGCAACATAAAATGTACAGGAATTAACGCAATATATCAATATCATAAACATACGAGAACATTGATTACCGGAGACATTCTGTTGAGAGAGGCACAGGCACAAAACATGTTTTATATTAAATACAAATGTATGCTTAGACAAATAGCTCTCCAGTTCACTTGAATGTTACAATTTACTGACATATCAAACGTACGTCAATAAATATCGACATCAGCAAAAATAAGTAACTAACAAATCAACGATTGTCATTGCGTAGGATATTTTTTTCGCGGGCTTTTGGTGTACTCGCGCGGCTGGCAATACTGTTCAGATTTGTCTCTGATTAATGTGAACAAATTACACATTTATACATGTATAAGACTCGTCCGCCTTATTCATCTTTCTGAAAAAGGAATGCACAAAGTCTGCACCGGGAAAATGTATGCAATTTGTTCAAATTCCTTATCTTGCAATGAAGAAATATATGAAAGTGAAGTAATCGATTACACCTACCTCGCTAGCCAATCATTACGATATGTTTTGGGTACCCTTGGCTTGCTACACGTTGCGGTTATATATAGTACCCGGGACATACAGAGTAACTTGCACCACAGGCGTTTGGTTCCATAGACATGTTTCTCTCTATTATATATATATATATATATGTAATACTGTGACACAGTATTACCTTGCATATCTATATAAAGAGATGTAGATAGAAATATTTATAGAGCCAAACGCCTGTGCTTATACCGTATCGCTGTACAACCCGTCGATTGTCCGTCTAGACACCGAATATGATCGGCCGCTATATCATTTATTTATACCGAAATATTTTACATTTCCGTTTTCTCTTTGCTATATAACCTTACCAACTGAGAAATCGTTTACACTTGCGTAAACGCAGTGGTTGTCGCGCAAGAATACACACACCGGAACACTGACTTCCGCAAGTAGTGTGAATTCGCATCCGATTAGGCCTATTGTATCTGTATGACAAATCTTCAATATAATCAAATATCAATGTAACGTAAATATTTAATTATATATCAGCAAATAAAATATTTAACAAATATTGTATAAATGGGATGAAAAAAGATAAAGTTAATGTGGAACTATATTTTGTGTACTCTCTGAATTTGACAACATTTCCCGCCAAATTGAAGCCAGCTGTTCCGGGATTCAATCAATTGACCGGCTGATCCAACAATCGTATAACATTGAAAAACAGAGTTTTATTTTATTTGAACACTTAATTTTTAATGAAATGGTAGGTCGAAATGTAAATATAAGGAATGATTTTTATTGTTTGTTGTTTACTGGTGTGTAAACTGCATTTTTTGTACAGATATTTCAACATGCGCGTCATTTAAAATATCTGTACAAAAAAATGCAGTTTACACACCAGTAAACAACAAACAATAAAAATCATTCCTTAAATGATATATTTCGGTGGCTGACCGTCTGATTTGCTTATACATTTTAGAGTCATACAAATGTGCGAATATGGTATGTTCAAGGTATTTTCGTAGAGTACATGTAAGACATATGTATACATGTGCAGTTGACGTGACGAAGAATAAATGTTGTTTGGTTTTCTGTTTGGAATAAAATGTCATTTGAGACGATACATTTTTTTTTAATTTCATTCAATTTAAAAACTCCTGTTAAAATATCTAATAGACATATAGTACATGAACTTAAACGCTATATCAACAGTTTCGGGTCAAAAGTCTTTCTGCATTGTAAAATTTTCCGCTATATTTGTTTTATTTTCATTTTATCTTTGAATTTTTCTTATCTCTTTATTAGTGGATTTTTACCAAATTCATCTATATGTTCAGCTCATTACATTTGCATAGTTTTCCAATGTTTAATTTTTTAGGTATGATTATTTTTGTGCACAGCTCAAAGGTGAAACATTCCTTTCCTTGTTATGCTAAACATAAAACATTGTTTTTCTGAAAAGAATCAGTTACAAGAAACTATGCAAATATCATGAGCAGAAAAAGTAGAACATTTCCCATTAGTATGTCAAATTTGGTAAAATTTCATTTGACTAGGAACTGTACACAAACATGTACTTTTATTAGTTTCATAACAATGTCAGTCGGTAAAGTTATTCCGAGTCATACTTGCGTACCCTGTACCCCGTATCCTATGCTACCAGCGGTTATGGAGACCTGCTTCCTACGCCCCTGCTGTTTGTTTTGCATACTATATCAAGACATTTGATTTTGTGATTAGTTTAAAATTACCGATTAATTCAAGTTATTACAAGAAATGTCTGTCTTTAGTAAGCTTTGTGTTTCTTTATCAATATACACAGCTAATTTGGTTAATATCGGAATCTTTTCTGGACCTACACACTCGTATTGCCTTTTAAACGGTCTATTAAATAAAAACTCCAAATGAAAAGTTAACTATTTTTAAAGGATAGGTAAAATACATATACGCTTTTTAATTTGTTTTTACTGTATAAAGTGAATATTTGATTGAAATTATCGGTATGTAATCGCAGCTTGACATTATATGTATATCGGCCATGAGTGACCCCCAGGGGAAACTTAAATCATCTCAAATTCCAGCTAATGTCTATGGGCCTCTTGTTAAAAAAAACTTTACTGCAAGATCGGAATCTGTTTGAACAGCTGTATTTGACGAGGACAAAAATACCCGCTGAATCATATACAATAAAAATTGTACAGTGTATTAGATTAAACATTTTATTATATTATATATTCAAATTATATATGTCTTTAAGGTTATAGTGTATGGGTATTGGATGTGATGATTTGGATTCCTAAAAATGTGTGCATGGTGCAAAATCGAGCAATTAGAGTTCATTAAAATGATTCCTTTATAAACTTTTGTAATTCTCGCGAACATCTAAGGCGTCATAACCCGCGCATGCGCAAGCCGATAGGCCGTAATAGCATCTCATGTAGGGGTACAGGTTACGGGGTACGTACAGGATACAGGGTACAGGGTACAGGATATAGGGTACAGGGTGAGGTGGCTGGTTAAGCCCTCCGCCTCTGGGTCGCGAGTTCAAATTATCTGCTGGTTGTTGTTTTTTCTTTGGGTACTCTGGCTTTCCTTCACCATATAAACCTGACACATCCTTAAATGACAGGCTTTTAATACATTATACATATAGGATGTTAAATTGATCAAACCATACTAAATGTATTAGACTGTAGTGTAAATACTGATTGATGTTTTGTTTGAACTTACGGGTAGTTTTCATCTAGATGACAGATTATAGGTTTTCTCTGTCTACTCTCCAATGGACGTGCCACGCCAACATGGTTGATAGGTACCGGCTTGATCTTTGGTCCTCTAGGTACATTCCATTGTTGGGGGACACTTGTACAACTCTGATGTTGAGGAACACTGGTGTAATTGTGAAGCTTCAATCCTTGGAGTGATTTGAGTAGTCCAACAATGTGTGAACAATGTCCATCCATCCTATCAAATTGATAATGAAATAAATTGTACCACATTTAATTAACATACACTTCTGATTTATGATATTGAGGAAAGGTGTATAGTAAAAAATGATTTTCATAAACTACTGTCCATATATTTGTCCCATGAATCAAGTTTCCAAAATAGCCTTTGTCAATAATTGGCTGTACAGCTGTAGATACATCTAGGGGTGGGGTGGGGTGGGCTACATGGATGTGAAGGAGAGGTGGGCAGGAATAATCAATATTCTATGGAAAATGTCTTTTATGTGGCCACATTCAATTTGTTGGCATTGATGGTAATTTCATTCAGAAGCAAAACACGTAAATTATTAAAACCCTGCTTAATATAATTATTACATTCAACATAATCCACATGTAAATGTATGTACTGTATTCCCATTTAAATATCTCCATTTGTCTGAAAATCTACATGATATGAAGTAAATTAACTATAGATCTTCATAGTTATTTTCACTTTTCATTTTACCTGGACATTATGACATCCATTTCCTAAAAGTACCAGGTTATCAGTAATATACATATGTATGAGCCAGGCTAGGTATAATACAAATAGAGTTAATGCACTGAAATGGCTGAGTTTACTATGTGTGTGTTTTTTTTTATGAGTATATTACCCAGTCATTACCACTCATTAGTGATAGAAGTGATAGAAAACAAAAACAATGTTGTCAGTGTATTAAAAATAATAAAACTTGAAATCATGTATGTGTGTGAGTGTATGTATTTTGTATGATGTATTTTAAGAAGCAATGAAATAATTTGTTCTTGAAATACTCTTTTATCAAATAATGAAATATCAAATAAAAAGTGGTGTCCTAAACATGTTGATTATGTGTTTGTGATCAATGGAAGTATTTTATAACTCCTGTCAAATAGTATAACACAGTTATAATTAACCAAATTCTTAAGAGAGTCCCATGAAATTTAATTTTATCTTAATCAGATTGTAGATTTATCACATTGTCATTTGTCCAGAGATCGATCAGCTGATCACTGTACGGATATTGCGCTGTAAATTGTGGTCAACTCGGTACTTTTTATTGGTCAATTCGGCAATAGACATATGTAATGCTACTTCTGAAACACAAATGCTTACCCAGCTATACAGCTACAATGTGATTCCGTCAGCTTCTCATCGTTTAAACTGATTTCTATGTGTAGGCGATGGGGCAGCATCTCACATTTACTCGGACGGTGTCCTCCTTAACGATAGAGTTCACGGTAATGTCGTGTATGTAACCCTGAGTGTAAAAATCAACCACTTCTGTTGAGTTTTCTCAGATAAATCTGCGTGGTTAGGTAAATACGTCACTGGAATATTGGCTGGGATATATGGTATAATTAGTATTATTTTAGGAATCTTTAATTATTATTTATTAAAATCTTCAAGACTTAATGTACGGTATTTGAGACATACTCGTGTTATGTCTCCAGGGCAAATGTCTACTTGTCAGCGACGTAACAGTCTGGTGTATAGAAACGTTCCTTGTTGTTATATAATTTTATGGTGTAATAACATGAGTAACATGTCATTTGTACACGTAGGCAATATATCTGATCAGTGTATATATTTGGCTGGCCAGTGATACAGATAGACATACAGACGGGGACGCACACTTGTGTTTGTGGGCCCATTGGGTCCATAATGCCTGGCAATCTAAATTGTACTCCTTTTCACCATATGTATATTTGATGTAAATACAGCAGAATAAAACGTCGACTACATACTGGAGTCTTTCATCATTCAACTCTACATCAACACAATAACTACATGAACCTCAAGAGCCATGGAACCAACAAAGGATACATCCCACTACTGACAAAAACGAGAAAAAATCATTTTATTATATATATTACGAAGTGAGTCGGTATTTGCTACAGCAGTCGCCATCTTTGTTATTAATGTGATGCGGAGCAACCGTTCCTAAGGGGGCGTGGCTTAACGGGAGATTCTCGGAACCATGAATGTCCTGGTTACTCTAGTTACGCATTTCCTAGGAAAAGCGGAAGGGGAGGGGGCATAGTTATTTTTTACAAACATAATTTAGATAATAACATTAGAGTTGTACATAACACAAACGATTCAATAATAGTTCTGAAATACACCAAACAAAATTGTACAATTCATTTCAGTTTTTATTACTTTTTCAAGGAAAATAGTGTATTTTTATACATCTAATAATACTGACTTGTTTCAGAGTTTAGAGGAAACATGATTTTATTGAGAATGGCATACCAAATAATGATCTACTAGATAAATTAGAAAGTTTTAACTACAACAGCGATGTAAACTTAGAGATTAGAAGTAATATGGATGAATATGTGAACTCATTTGGTAGAAGACTTTCATCGTTATGTAAAGCTAGTGGTTTACATATTGTCACGAAGGTGACAGAGATGGAAGTTTCACTTTCTACAGTAAAAATGAAAAAAGTACTATTGATTATTTATTGACATCTATTGAAAACTTTAATTATATTAGCATGTTCAAGTCTGGAAATTTTTTAACGATTTCAGATTATGCACCTATCACTTTTAGAATACGATTGTATTATAAACATGAAGCTTTGTCTACAAATACACGATCTAGAAGTAAGGAAAGAGCTGAGTGTGAGTCTGTTAAATGGAAAAATGAAAATATTAACATCATTCGAAAAAGCCTGAGTGATAATTCAAGTAATTTGATGAATATAAGAAACAGAATAGTTAGTTCCCAAATAGATGTAAATGGTGTAATTGATGATTTTTGTCAAATTATTGATGCTTGTGTTTTACCTTATTGTGAAGTTCGTAAAGCGTATTCGAAGTGTAATGTGTCTGAGCCAATTAGAGCTCAAAGGTGTGATGATAAACCATGGTTTACAAATGAATGTAAGAAAAAGTATGCTGACTATAAAAAGGCATTGACAAATTTTAATAAAGTTAAGTCAGAAGTTAATCATTATATACTTATTGACAAAAAAACAGAATACAAAAGATATGAAAATAAATTGAAAAGACAATACAAGATACATGAAGGGATATGTTAGATCTGATTCGAAAAAAATAACCCGAAACAAATCATTACATATTTCTCGACACAAAAAGCTAAAGTATCGCCGTCGGATTTAAAGATTGATGATTTGTATACCCACTTCAAAAACTTGAATAATAAGGAGTTTGACAATGCCTACATTTGAGTAACGGAGAGCCTATTTTTGAAGAGTTAGACATGCAGATAAGCACCGATGAAGTGTTAGCTGCCGTACAAAATCTGAAAAGGGGCAAAACCTGTAGCGAAGATAACATTTTGAATGAGGTTTTATAGACTGTTTGAATGAACTACTTCTGTGTATTACTAATGTTTTCAATAATATATTCAAGTCTGGGTTTTTTCCAGAGTCATGGTCAAAAGGTTGTGTAGTACCAATTTACAAAAAAGGTGATATCAATGACCCAAATAATTATAGGGGGCTGACATTAGTTAGTTGTATGGGTAAATTATTCACATCGATACTTAACAAAAGACTGATGAAATGGGATCCGAAGTATAATGTAATAACAGATGCCCAATTTGGTTCTAAGCCTGGATGTTCTACAATTGATGGAATTTTTGTTTTGCAAACATTGATAAACAAAACTTTAAAAAGTAAAAAAGAGTATATTGCTGCTTTATAGATTATAAGAAAGCATTTGATCTAATTGATAGAAGTATTTTATGGACTAAACTTATAAATCAGGGAATCGATGGAAACATGCTTAAAATCATTCAATCACTTTACCAAAATGTAAAATCTTGTATCAAATATAATGGATTTTTGTCTGAATATTACAGAAACACGATCGGTCTATTCCAAGGCGAAATATTGTCACCGATTTTGTACAGTTTATATGTCAATGATTGTGAAATGTGTTTTATTAGAGAGAACTGTCCATCAGTAGAAATTGGTTTGATTAACTTGTTTTTGATTATGTATGCAGATGATACAGTTCCACTCGCTGAATCGCACAAATCTCTGCAAGAAATGATTGATACGTTATATAAATATAATAACGATTGTAAATTGACTCTTAATGTTGATAAGACAAAAATAATGATTTTCAGAAACGGGGGTAGACAGAGGGAAAATGAATATTGGACTTACAATAATGTTAACATTGATGTAGTCGACGAATTCAATTATCTTGGTATGTTAATTAATTACAATGGTAAATTTAAGAAAACGCAAATTCATGTTGCAAATCAAGGAAGAAAAGCTTATTTTTTCCATACGTAGTAAGTTGAAAAATCATGCATTTGATATTTCGACTCAGTGTTCTATTTTTGATACATATATTAATAGTATACTGGGATATGCAAGTGAAATTTTGGGACATCATAAAGCTCCTGATGTAGAAAAGGTGCACACTAACTTTTGCAAAAACGTTCTTGGAGTAAATAAAACAACTTGTAATGATTTTGTCTATTTAGAACTAGGAAGGTTGCCTTTGTATATAACCAGAAAAATTAAAATTTTGAAGTATTGGATAAAACTAAAAGGTACTTCTAACTGTATTTAAAAAGAATGTTTAGATTATAGAATTGAAACTAATGATGATTGGTCAATCAACATTAAAAATGAACTAGCAAAACCCGGATTAGCATACCTCTGGAATGATAGATACGTTGACTGTTATACATTTACTATTATTGAGAATAGAATTAATGAGGTATATAGAAAGAGGTTATCAACAGTATAAGTAATACAACACGAGGTATCCTGTAACATTCAAATGATAATTTTTGATAACAATTTTATTTAAGAAAGCCTATTGACACTGTATATAAAAATGTTTAACCAAAATAAGAATTTCGGCACACTATCTGAATATTAAAAAGGGTAGAAAATAAAATATCCCACGAGAGAATAGATTGTGTACATGTTGTGATTTAAATGAACTTGAAGATGAATATCACTTTCTATTACAATGTCCATTTATGTTGATTTACGCCAAAAGTATATTAAGAAATATTATTACAGAAGACCAAGTGTTTTTAAATTAGTTAAATTATTAAGCGTTAACAACGTTAAAGAATTACAAAATACTGGTAAATTTATGCATTTTGCTTTTAAGAAAATGTCAGAAAAGTTCAAAAGTTGAGACATTTGGCTGGAAATTTAATATCTATTACATGTATATAAATAACTCTCCATCTCTTTTGTTATAATCAATTGTATATTTTACATGATGTAATGTGTAAATGAATTGAATTGACACGTAAGCTAATCCCTTGGTTGTAGTGCACAGTAGTGACTCGGCCAATGTACGGAATTGACAATGACCAGTTGAGTGCTAACATAAATAAATACAAATTAACGCATGCTATTATATTGAATTATCATTGATAATATTTTTTTTAAGAATGCGTTTTTTCAAGTTAGTACCCGGTTTAGTTTTCATACTGCTAGTAACGACAGTGATGAACTCGGAAAGGCCATGAAATACAGAAGAAACATTTACAACCTATACACAGTCTAAGATTGGAACAGTATCACCTGTGGTCTTTTTGGTTTTTCGTCTATAATACTGAAAGGTCAAATTACATCGTAAGTTAATATTTGACAAAAGCAATGCATTAAAACATAGTTCGTTTTTTGTTTTTGTTTTGTATTCAATACAAAATTTACCTTAATATTTTCGATTACAGATAAATTTTAATTAAAACTATAATAAAGTATACAATGTATGTGCCAAATGCAAGGTAGATATATAATAAAAGTACCGAGAATAACCTATACAATATACGCTTTGTAAAACCAGAGCAAGTGTGATATATAACTCTCAGTGAATACGAATACAGCTAAAAACGTATTTTATAGTTTAAAAACTATATCTTAGATTTGCAGCGCTACTTGAAATAACTACCATGCGATTTTTAAATGAAGACTGATTTGATATATTACTGAAATAAAAACGGGAACTCTTAAAATGCCAGCATAAAGCCATCTCCGAACACTATGTTAAAACAAGGACGTAGATGACGTATCACTTATATAGTCTCGATTAAAAAAAAACAGTTGCGTAATATTCGCATGAAGGTGTCCCGTATATAAATACTGTGGCAATTAAAATTTGACAATACTGGTGGGAATTTTGTTTTGAGACATCTTTTCTGATTACACAAAAGTGAATGTCAAATTAGTATGATCGTGACACATAATTACACATTTCATGTTCAAAGAAAATAGAACTTTATAAACGGTCAAGCAATTAAAGCCCTTGCTAAAGAAATCGATAGCTATAAATATATTACCAAATACCAGAGATTAAATATAAATCTCTGCAAATACTAACACCTTTGGATTGGTACACGTCAATTTGATACTCGGTTATTAAAGCTTCCAGACGAAATAGTTGCTCGAATACCGATGTCAGAAGTACAGGGATCTGCGAATTGGTCACCTGATTATGTAATCATGGACCCACTAAAGTGCCCTTTCTACTCGTATAAGGTATCATGTATAGGATGATTTTAACACCGTGTTTTGATTTAGACCTCTTAAACGTCTGAAAATGGTCTTACGGCACTCTGGTGGGTCCATGATTATATAATTTGTAACTAATGCTCAGACCCCTGTGTCAGAAGTGGGGTACGGAGAAATAAGTATGTTTACCGGTAGCAACATTACAAACGCATTACATCACAGAATGGACGGTCTACGTTAACCCATTAACTCCCAACTACGCATTTCTACGCATTTTCATGTCGGTGTTGAGAAAATCGCAATATCTCCCTTATTTCTTGAGCTATCGGAATACTGTTTACATGTTGTAAAATTAAAGGATTTGTGCAGCCAAATTGTTTTCTGATAATACGTCAGGATATTGCTTTGGATGAATGAAAAATTAGGTCCCACTCAACGAATCGCCTAGCTTTTACCGCTATCGGTTGGTTTTGGTCGTAATGTACGGGTAGTGTCGACTACAGTTAAGAGATAATGTGCTAGGCGGTCACGCGGTCTTGTACATCACATAAACATATACGTTAGATCTACAATTTGAGTTTTTCGAGTAAATGGTTATTCTAGCTTTATGATGTAGATATTTTTCAGTTTCAAAACATTCCATTTACACCATTTCAAACCATTCAAACAAGCATATATCTAACTTTAGATTATATAATCAGTCCAATTTGATAGCGATATCAAAATGATGTTCGGATCAGTCTGGACTGAGAGTTAGATAGCATGTTATGTAAATTTCTGTGTAATAAAAACAGTATAATGTAACACTATCTTTTTACGAGTAAAATCCCAAAATTTAGCATGAATATATCTAGAATCCGTGTTTTTATTTCAAACTTCTGCTATAACGATGCAAACATGCACAATTTTTGAATAAAAATAAAATGTGGACGGTTATCAGTTATGTGATATTGGAGTAACAGTACCGATCTTATACCGAAAATAATATCTATATCTATATTGTTGCCTTTGAAACTTTATCCATAACGTTTACTAAAAAGCAGAAATACATAAATGATTTTTCTGATATATGTTTCTAAATTACAGTATAAGTGTAGATTTAAATTCATAATTTCAAAATTATACTAAATCTTTAAAATAGTATATTCATTGTCGATCCTTTTGTATATCATACCGAGATTTAATAGAATGATATATGAACATTTATCGTATAATCCAAGAAGTAACCACATATAGTGTTCAAATGAAAAATGATATATATATATATATGTATACAGGCATTATAAATAGATATGATATCTTGTACCTTTTTTAAAAATATACTTAGTGATATTTAAATAAGTATATTTAGTCTGGTAATGTTGTAACCCTTCTTGTATGACTATACATGTACACGTAGATTCGAAACGGTGAAAATACATGCTTAGAATTTTTACTAATACCTTAGAAATTACGGAAGATTGCTATATGCCACGATTCCGTAATTACAGTACTAGACTGGAATAATTTTCAAGGTTAAACCTTTAGTTGAAATAGTTCTTAGAACCATTTTCATTTCTGAATAAGTCAACTTCCATTATTGTTTTACCTGTGTACGACATATAGATATATATATCTGTAATATATATTCCTAGGTATGATCAGGGATATTTTATTTCCATTTGCTTTTACATCTTCATTTTAAAAATGGAGGTGACAATAAAAAACCTAGAGCATAGATGTACGAGGTTTCCATAATTCAAATCACAATCCAATTAACGGATGTCCTAACCTGGTTGTCAGTAAGACAATAGACAAGGGTCCTCCGAAAAGCAAATTGCTCGCAGCCAGGTATTACAAGTGAGTTCGATGAATGGCGTTGTGTACAGGTAAACAACATCCTGGTCAAGGTATTACATAACCATCAAACCAAAGGCATGACTAATTATATATCTTTATCGGTGTATCTACTCGTTTATCGCTTAAAAATTGAAAACGACCGCACGGTCTGAAAAATTTAGTTTGTTTTGCTTAAAGGTGATAAAAACAGATTTTAAATATGCTATTTTTGTGTTGATATTTGTTTATTGTGATGCACTTTATGATTTCCAACAAAAAATACAGGTTGTATTTGACGTAATTTCAATAAAATGTGCTTGAAACGAAGTCCACAAACGCTCTTGTCTAGAACGATCGCATCACTTATCGCCCCTGATATCACCAGGTGGCCGTAGATTCGTGACGTCATCTGAGACCAACAGCTGTGACAAGAGCCGGGAAATTCAATGGGGCAGTGTTGCGGTATTGGCGATTATAGATATATAAAACAGTCGCACTACGTGTAGTTGCTATATTGATAAGTGGAAATGTATCCGTATAAATTATACAATCTATAACACACCCTGATATAATAAAAACGATTGTTTACTCATCCTATTCGTCATATTATGGGCTATAAAATTGTTACATATGTATGTTTTGTAAGTCAAAAGCCATTTGACATTGTGTAAGCTACGTGTGTGTCAACTCATGTTTAAGGGGATGGCGCTTGACTTTTGTCTGTAAATTAAAACTCTAAACATAGACTTTAAAGTTTATATCAACAAGAAGAAATATAAGTTTACAAGAAAATGGACCCAAACAACAATGAGACTACATGCTGTACATGTACATACATATAATGCATATTTATAAAAGTAGACCCCGTCACCCTTCATACCCTCTCTAAAACCCTATCATACCGCGACAAACGTGCCCCTATCCCGCCTCATGTATGTACTACACACCTCTATTTCCTATTTGGAACTTAATCCTTCAGAAAACCGCAAAGTAAAGGGTTAGGCTAATTTATTTCTTTTAAAGTTCTGGAATGAATTTTACGGATTTCGGGGCTTTCCGTGTACGCAAATAGAATACTAGTACCACACATGTACAGTAGTAAAAATACATGCACGACCGATAAAAAAGACAAAACACAGATACTATAGATAAAATGACCTATTATGGATGACATGTACTCGTGGACAAGATACACCTAAATAGTTCAACTAACACAGGGCCATAAAACAACATCCTATATTTCTTATAAAACACAAATCATTTACAAGACCGCTTCATTATATTATCTTATCTTGCGCAGTTTTGAAAATAACAAACCTGTCGATCTAAATAAATTTTAAAAGTATACGAACAGTCCACAGGGATTTGAGAATTAATTAGTTTATATAAATATGGACACATTAGATAGCCTATTGACCATTATGAGACGATTTAAGGGTTTAGATAAAAAAAAATCGGTAAAATTCGTTTTCTACATATATATACGCAAGTGTACTATATAGAATATAATAGGAAATGATGAGTACGTAAATTGGTCAAATTGGCGAGCATTGTGGTGTTTTAGGGGTTCGGGGAGACCCCGGGAAAAATATTACGATTTAAAATGGTTGAGATATGAGTTTCACGATGTATTTTGATGATTTTGCGAGAGGCAAAGGCGCGATATTTTGGTGTTTGGGGGTCCGAAGGTCTCCCAGAAGGAAAAAATATTACTATTTACAATGACTGAGATGAGTTTTACAATGTATTTTGATGATTTTAAAGCGTTCTTAAATTAACATGATAATTTTCCGATTTTAAATTACCTCCATTTAAATAATGATAATTGTGTATTATATCATTATGCAACCCTGCTCGATCTGAACATACCGGATTCACACCATCGGCACATTGTTGTGTAACTCAAAGAAAGTAATAATGAATTAATTGTCTTGGCAAGACATATACACATTTTTTGAAATACATGGAGTAGAATCCCTAAAATGAAGTTTGAAAATGTGCAGGAGGACCATTTTTTCTTTAAAATGCGCATTTTTAGGATATTTCAGTCCGAAGAAAATGGGGGGCAAAAATACAAATAGAAATTATTGTTTTTTTCTTTTAAACTGCGTGTATTTTTCATGTCTCCGTATGTTTGTAACGGATGATTTTTTTTTTCATCAAAACGTAGGTCTAAAGAGGTGGGCCGCAATAATTGCCCATTTTCACTATGATCTTATATTGTATATATTTGTACATAAATTTACCAGTATGTATATCAAAACCCCCGGTTAATTTTATATGTAAACTATAAATTACATACATGCACAGTCGTATTATTCAAGGGTGGACTGAATAGGAGAGTACTACTTATTCATTCATGAAAAATGACGTTATGTACTCGACATTAATGACATCATCATTCATATGTAGTGACGTCATTTTATATGTTATGACGTCAATAATGTGTCATTATGTAGAGAATAAATCACGCTACCCAATAAGTCGAAATATGACATTTTTCTCCTTGTGTATTTACGTAAGTACTAAGACATGTGGCTTAAAATCCACATGCATGTTTACAGTTCCGCGATCGGCTCACCGGCTTCCGGTAGTTGATTGTCTCAGATGACGTCACAACTCATCGGAACTCAAGGGAGGTAAGTCATAGAAAAAAATCTGTCGTCAAAAAGATGTGCAGATTGATTTCATTAATTTTACTATTAAGAGACAAAATATAAGCAAATATCAAACTGGTATATGTTTTAATAGGGCATACAAATGTTTCTAGCGTATTATCTCATTTTCCATGTCCCTTCTGTTTTTATCACCTTTAATATCTCAATATTTTGATCTTTTATAATATCAAAATAAATTCTTTCTACCACATGTTGAAACGTTTTTACGGTATTCTAATAAATATATCTCAATTTATGCGGTTAGCAACACATGTACACAATACCATGTTTGTTATGATCAATCATCGGTATGTACATACGTCAATACTTTAATCAAGGATTTCTTAAATTGTTACGTAAAATTTCATTTTACAGTCACAAACTTTGTAATCCACAATGTATCAAAGATACAGACTACAGGAAAATATTATCTAATTAAAGCTTATTCGTTGCTGAACTTCTCGACAAAAAAATCCGAAACTTTTATTTCTGTGTGGATTTTCTTACATAATTACACGAAGATACCTGCTAATAGAGCATAACTTATATCCCATGAATTGGTCTATTACTTCATACCGAGTCGCGTAAAAGCAGTAAACAATCCGTACTTTTCCCTTTCATCTGTACCATATTTGATGTTGACTTCCATGCTGATTTTGATATGCAATACTCGCATTAGTGGTACTCATTGAAAAGAACCTTCACGATCATCTTGATTTTTGTTATTTTACTCAGGGGGATGAATGTGATGCGGTGAAATATGGCCGAACAGAGTGAGTGTGATAAGACATACGCGGACCTTACACCCGCGAGTATGCCTTTCCAATCAAGCGAACACGGAAGAAAGGGCGATATGATAGGTCAGTCTCAAGAGGATGATTTAAAATCGTTTGACCAAACTCTTCAGGGTCTACCTAAAGACGTGTACGTTTCGGAATCTCCATGGTACCGGGCAATTCTCTTCGACAAGGCAAGACACTTAAAAGATTGTCCAACATCTCGCCTGGTTTCAAGGAAGAGTACTACCAAATCTTCTGCACAATCTAAGTATGCCAGAGATTGTTATGTTCTCCATCAATTTCTTAAAGGCGATTCTGATGGTGACCTCAATGAACTATTCTCCTCTCAGAAAGGCGCGTCCACATCTAAAGAATTCACACAAGATAGCTGTCTTCCGATCGATGACAACACTATATCAACGTTATGTATTGATATCGATATGCTGAAGTTCGAACTTGCTAATGTGAGGAAAAGTTCTCATGAGACGAAGGAATGCTTGAACAGCTAAATTAATGAGATAATCAAAGAGCAAAAATCTATCAAATCTGAGCTGGAGGAGTTAAAAAAGGATGTGACGTCATCTTGTCAATTGATGGATAAAGTATTTGCTGGTAACACATCTATAAGCTCTACCATGAAAGGCTTGTCAGAGAGACTTCATCTAATCGCTTCGAAAACTCTGTCACTGGATAGATTCCGGCAGTCAGTTGGAGCTGATATATCTTGCATGAACCAGGCCGTGAAGGAAAACACCTTAGGTCTATCGAGGATTAACGACGATCGGTTCGCGAATGTAAAAGCCTTGCATACGGACGTTAAGGACATAAAAGGCAGATTATCATGCTTTGAGAAGGACATAACTGCGTGCAAATCGTGCTCTTCCTCAGTATCCGACTCTTTATCTTCTATAAAAACTAAGGTAAAAACCAATGACGCGAATATCCAGGAGATTGCTGAAGTTGCCCAACATAAAGTTGATTTAGAATTAAGAGGTTTCACGGAAGAGGTAGGTGATCAGTTGAAAGGAGTCAAGAAATTCGTGTCGGACTCAGTAAATCAAATATTTGAACAACCTCCCGTTTGTCCTCCAAAAGGAAAAACCCCATCAAAGGACTCGCCAGAGAGAATATCTATTTCACCTGTCTCGGACTGTCATGATGTTATCAGTCATTTCGACCCGTATCCTTTTCCATCAGAGTCTATCTGTAATATGGAATCGTTGGTCCAATGTCATCCTCTGGGTGAGTTAAGAAAATCCCCTGTAATAGTCGAGGACACCGCTAAGAACCTTTCAAAGCTTTCACCTCAGCGTATTCATCATGAGAAGCCAATGCAGACCAAACCCTTGTCCGAGGAAAGCCCCACAGGCCATAGATCCAGAAATAGTGATAGTCATAAGCTCTCTGGAGGCCTTTCGACCAACGGATTCACTGCTGTTGTAAGAAAGAAAACCACCCGACTCTTTCTATGTGGTATGTCAGCAACATGCACATTTGAGGACATTCAGTCATATTTAAGCGATCGTGATGTCACTGCAACCTTTATTCGGATCCTCAAGGGTAAGATAGAATACTCTGTATCTGCACAAGTCAATTTCCTGTCCTCTGATATTGGTAAAACGAAAACCGGAAATTTCTTGCCTGCTAGAATTCGTGTGAGAAAATGGGTCCCTAAAAGTCGGTTCTATGGTGAAAACGTGGAGTTCACAAACGCTAACGAAGATGAATAACTCAAAGAAAACCCTGCTGTTAGTTATTCTTACTGTGATGACTGCTGTCAGAATAATGACACTGGTATAATGTCAGCGGCTTCCCATCTCAATAATGCTCTAACGTCTCATAACATAGACATTTGTGGAATCTCGGAACATTGGTTGTTAGAGGAGCAGAGATACTTATTTCAAAGTATACATGGAGACTTTGACAGCCATCTTATATCTGACTTCTCCCTTCATCCTATGGCTCAAAACCGGCGGTGTAAAGGCGGTGTCGCTCTGCTTTGGCGAAAACGTTTATCCAGTCGTGTTACTGCAGTTGACTCGGATGATGATAGAATCGCTATCTTGAAATTAACTCTTAACTCGGAAGTTATCTTCTTCATTCAAGTATACTTTCCCACAACGCGTTATGGAGCTGAGCTGTACTCTGAATATATCGCCAAGCTTAATGATCTATGTTCTTCGTTCCTACTCGAGGGTTCGGTTGTCATTCTTGGTGATGTCAAAGCTAGATTAAGTGGACCAAGGATGGTTGGCTACGAAAACCATCGAGGTCATCTCTTACCATGTATTTTGGATCGTAACCAACTTTATTCAGTGACAACGTCTAGTGTTTGTAAAGGTCCTCTTTTTACATACGTTCACTCCGAAGATGGTTCATCCTCTCTGATTGACCACATCATTATTCAAGTATCTAAAACGGATTTTGTCAAAGAATGCCGTATTCTTGGCCATATCTTCTTAAATGTATCCAACCATCGTCCAATCGTATGTGAACTGTGCTTCTCCATGGACATCCCCACTACTTGTGAACAATTAATTAGATTTTCATACAAGTGGACGACGTCCGATGATATTGATCATACTAGCACTTACCGCGATACCCTTGATAATCTTATAAACGCGTCGGACTTAAGGAATCGTGATATGACATCAGAGAATGATGTTACCGAGTATACTAAAGACATAACTTGCTGTTTATATAGTCCGCGGCTGAAACGTCGTTAAAAAACGCAAGTTCTGTAAATTTTTGAAACCTTACTGGAAAGGTGAGCTCAAGAGTCTACACAAAGAGATGTGGAGAATTCGTAGTTTATGGATCTCCCACGGAAGACCTCGTGATCCTTACTCTATCTTATTTAGACAGTATAAAAGATGCTAAACGAAGATTCCGTCTGAGGCACAGGCAATTGTCTGAATCACATTTACGAGATCTTAATATTGAATTAGAAAACTCTGCTGAAGTGAAACAGAAATCCTTTTGGTCATGGGTAAAATCACGCCAATCAACTTCTTCTGGTAACACTGGGGCGGAAATGAATTCGAAAATTCAATGGTAAGAGATCCGCCTGGTTTGGCACTCCTTTGGGGAGCGTATTTTTCCCGAATTTACTCCGAAACCCCACAAGAGAGCGATAACGACCCTTTTCAAAATGAAGTAAAACAATTTTTGAATGATTTCCTGGGTGATGCCTCACGACGGAATTCTTCGTTGCCCGATTTTACCTTACTTGAGGTTAAATCTGTATGCCGTAGTCTTCCACGGTGCAAAGCCGCTGGTGCTGATTTAATTGTATATGAAAACTTGATATTTGCAAATGATTGTTTTTATGAATGTTTGTGTAAACTTTTTAATGTCTTTAAAACATTTTTATTTGTCCCTCCTGATTTAAAAAGAGGCATGATATGTGCATTATATAAAGGCCACAACAATCCAAATCTGACCCAAATAGCTATCGAGCTATCTCTCTTTTGCCTGTTATTGTTAAAGTCTTCGAGAAAATTCTGCTTGAAAGACTTATATCTGAAGAACTATTTCATGTCAATCCCTTACAAAACGGTTTCCAAAAAAACGTCAGCAGTACGATGACGTCATATGTCTTGCACGAAGCAATTATTTTTTGTGATGAAAATAATAGTAAACTGTACTCATGTTTTTTGGATGCGGCGAAAGCCTTTGATTGTGTATGGCATGCAGGCCTGTTTTAAAAGCTTGCCCGTCTGGGTTTTAATTGTGATTTTGTCAATTCAATAATTTGCTTGTACAAAGATATGTACAGTGCAGTTATGTACCAAGGTTATATACCTAAGTGGTTTCCAATATGTCAAGGAACCCGTCAGGGAAGTATTCTCTCACCTTGGCTTTATTCTGTATACATAAATGACGTATTGAACGAGTTATGTGCTTCGAAATCTGCTTTATCAATTCATGATATTAACATTACCTGTCCTACACAAGCAGATGACATTGTATTACTTTCATTATGCAAAAATGACTTGGATCAGTTAATGCAAATTTGTTATTTATATTTAAGTGTAATGCCTCAAAATCCATTGTTATTGTTTTTAACGAAAGAAAACGTGCATTTTGCAATTCAAAAAGGGAGTGATATCTAGGGCCAAACAAAGTAGAAGAGTCCACTAGTACAACACATGTCGGTATCTTTGTAGATAAGTTCAGTCCTGGTCGCCAAGACATAAATGAAGTTATGTATAAGTTACGTGGGCAAAGCTTTGCTCTGATGCAATGTGATTTACTTGGTCCAGGTATTAATCCGGTAACAAGTCTGAAACTCTACAAATCTATAGTTCTTCCAAGAGCGCTATTTGGCTGTGAGCTCTGGTTCTCGTTGTCCTCTAACGATTCACGTCGTTTAGATACTACCCACCATCTTTGCGCTAAACTTATGCAACACTTCCCTATTCGTACTAGATCTGATATCGTTTTGGGTATGTTAGGTCTGACTTCGATTTCATCTTATGTTGAACAATGCAAATTACGCTTTTTTGCTGCCTTATGTAACGTAAAGTTTCAATATACTGTAAAGCGGTTGTTTTTGATACGTTTATTTCATATGTATTTCAGTATTTACAAGTTCAAAGGAGGGTATTTACCCGATATATGGTATTTATTCCATAAATACGATCTACAGTCATACTTATATGATTACTTACAATCTATCTGTATCCCAAGTAAATTAGTGTGGAAGCATATTGTAAAACATGTTTTGTTTTTGCAAAAGAAAGCGAACAATGGGAACAGCGTCTGAGTCTAAATAGTGACCTATGCAGATTTAAGTTAATTCACAAACAATTATCAGTTTCTATTCTTTGGCGTCTGTCACAGGCATCTCCAAATTTAGTTGAAAATTGTAAACGAGTCTCTAAGCTGTGGATTATTCCACCTGACTGCGAACTATATTGTGCTAGTTGCAGCTTATTTGCCTCAGATGCTGTCGCCCACTGTCTTTTAGACTGCAAGAGTCCTGAAGTAACGTCACTTAGAGATAGTTTCTATACAAATATAGTAAATGTTTACCCAGTTCATGTATACAAATGTATGTAACTTTAGACCAAGCAGAAAGAGAAGATATCAAATTACCACCATACTAGGTCGTCCTTCAGACGACATTGCTCTCGCTCTTGGTGAGGACAATATAATTCTGTCTTTCATACGTGACTGTCTGTTTTTTGCTGACATGGTCTCAGCTCTAACATTTCAATAAGATTTTTTTTTAATCTAACTCAATATGTAGCTGTCTATTTTTGATATTATGTTATAGTACTATACTCTAGCGTAGCAGTGTCTCTTCAAGCCTTGGTCAATTTTCTGTAAGGTTTACGTTATATTTTATCACTTAAAGTTAAGTTTTTGTCCATAATTAATTCAACCTATTGTTACGCTACAGGGTTATATGCATTCCACTTTTCTGAATGTGAACTAATGCTTATACATGTATATATATATATATATCTTTGTCTTTTTTTGTTGTTCTTTTTTCTTGTATATTTACTTTTGTTTTTGTTCTTCTTTATAATGTTCATTATTATTTATTTTAAAAATGGAGGTTACAATAAAAAAAAAAACTAGAGCATAGATGTACGAGGTTTCCATAATTCAAATCACAATCCAGTTACCGGATTTCCTAACCTGGTTGTCAGTAAGACAATAGACAAGGGTCCTCCGAAAAGCAAATTGCCCGCGGCCAGGTAATTACAAGTGAGTTCGATGAATGGCGTTGTGTACAGGTAAACAACATCCTGGTCAAGGTATTACATAACCATCAAACCAAAGGCATGGCTAATTATATATCTATATCGGTACATCTACTCGTTTATCGATTAAAAATTGAAAACGACCGCACGGTCTGAAAAAATTAGTTTGTTTTGCTTAATATCTCAATATTTTGATCTTTTATAATATCAAAATAAATTCTTTCTACCACATGTTGAAACGTTTTACGGTATTCTAATAAATATATCTCAATTTATGCGGTTAGCAACACACAATACAATGTTTTTAATGATCAATTATCGGTATGTACATACGTCAATACTTTAATCAAGGATTTCTTAAATTGTTACGTAAAATTTCATTTTACAGTCACAAACTTTGTAATTCACAATGTATCAAAGATACAGACTACAGGAAAATATTATCAAATTAAAGCTTATTCGTTGCTGAACTTCTCGACAAAAAATCCGAAACTTTTATTTCTGTGTTGATTTTCTTACGTAATTACACGAAGATACCTGCTAATAGAGCATACATTAGAGTATTTATATCATCGAATTTCACTCTTTTAGTTATTTACATTCGAGCCAAAGTTATTGTACGATTAACTTCACTCAAAAGTAATCATAAAAAAATCGTTGATCGCCTTTTTCCTGTGACCGTCGATGTAGGTGATAGCACATCAGTTATAGTAAAGCTATGTATATATATATAAGCCACGGACTACTATGACGTCACACGGTTTAGAGCTAGAAAATATGCATAATCGGGCGGTCAGAAAATTTGACCTCGATATCAGCGGCTCACAGGTTATTCCGGTCGCGCGCGGTACAGAGAGGTTTCTACACGTGCTAATACAGCCATTTCCAGCATAAACTGAAATTATCATTTTTGACTGCACAAATCCTTTAAACTAAAATTCATTTGACAACGTCTTTGTTCTCTTTCAGTGAGTTGAGAAATCATGCTAACTTAATTCCGAGCATTTTTAAATTGTTGACGTCGTGTGTCAGACGGCGTAACCGCCGGAGCGTAGATTCGAAATTTTGTCTCGAAATATGCAACAAGTAGCAAGAATTAATACTTGTATTTCACAGTTTTTGTAGCTGATATTGTCAATTTTATGTGTGACCACTTATATTGAAAGAAATCCACTCTTTATAAACAATAATTTTCTCGTTGATTAAGTACATGTAATAAGTATATTGTGTACTACACAGTAAACTTAATCCTAATACAAAATAAACAAAATATCTATTTTCTATACATACCAAGAAAACCGATAATCCATTGGTCAAAATATTCAAATATGTAATTCATAACATGCCGAAATAAGTTTTCTATCGCCTCTACAAGTTAGATAATGACTTCGACGGAAACCGCGGCCCGGTACAATTTCTAACTTTAACTTCATTGGATATTGGATTCCACTTCGGGTCAAAATCTGACACGGCACGTTGATGTGTTGCTTGAAGTTTCAGACATATGCATTATTAGAACAAAAAATGTGCAGTAAAACCAATGTCACAATAACTATCTATTATTTGTCAGGTTAAGTGTCAATGATGACTCATCTCATTTTTGTTTTGAAAGAAATTTGATAGAATCTAAGATCAGTAGCGTGACAGCTCGTTGGTTTAAATTCCATCTAACAAAACAAAGGATCAAACATTTCAAGGTGTGTTCTCTCAACTATGCATTACACAATTTTAAATCCTGTACATGTTAACTACAAATGTGCGGTGGCCCGTTTGAGCCGTCAAATTACTACTTCTGATTAAAGTAGAACTAGTTGTACATTTATAACTTGACGAAGTGTACAGGACCATTTACTCTGAAGTAGTTGTGCATTTATTTACTCGGCCATGCACTCTTTATCAAGTTATAAAATGTACAATGCACAACTACGTAATCAGCGGCCATCGTAAAACCGAGAACAGGATCCATTATACATGTAGCTCCGTGTCTTAAGGACACAGTCAATTAAATGTATAGTTTGTTCTCCGTTGAAATAATACACTTCGACGTCAAACATAAATTAACATATTCAGATTGACATTAAGATACATTATCTTATGCTTAGTACTCCATTCCGTAAAATAAAAATCGTATACATACAGAAGGATAAGCCTAGGCCTTGGTGGAATTTTTAAAAATAAATATCAAACGTATTCACTATTCAATGGCTACAGGCGCTTAATGAATGCATTTCGATTATTTCCTATTCTCCTACCATATTTATATTGAAACTTGAAAAGCTTAACTGTAGTCATCAGCTGGAAGTCATCATCATCTTTGTTATAAACCGAAACAATCAACGTCGTCTGTCACATTTTGTGGTTACGCCTCAAACTCAGGTCAAAGCGCCAGGAACACGATGCGTTTTGGTAACGTAGACGATGATAACGTTATCTAAAAATAACCGTGCAATATACTTTTTTCTATAAACTACTTCCGGAAAAATCGTGCAATATAGTTTTTTTTATCGGTGATCACGTGGCGTGTTTTTGACCAATGAGAAGTGACAAAAAGTCCAGAAAAATAATAAATATCATTATACTTAAGCTAACATGATCACGACAGATCCCAAGTTAATAAATGATCAGGATCATGTTGACCTAAGTAATGACATTTGTACATGAATCTATTCTTTTCATGTGTCTATGTATACTCTAAGGTTTTTATACCTATTACGAATCTTGTATATAGACCCCATAAGTTGAATAATGTTTTGTTTGCTTAGTGTTACGTCCTATTAACAGCAAGGGTTATGTAAGGACGTACCAGGTTGTTGATGGGGGAATTAGGAGTAACCGGAGAAAAACCATCGAACAACGGCTATCACCTTACATCTGTCCCACATGGGATTCGAAAATGCAACTCAGAGGTGGGGGTTTGTTGTAATAAGTATGAACACACATTTTAATCACTCGGCTACAGCAGCCACCAAAAAGATAATATATTGAAATAGCGGGTTCAACAATTTTACAGTGATATGAAAGAAAAGTACTGTAATATTGAAGAAATTCAATTTTATTTATCCTAAAAGAATTGACCACTCTCTTGTGGCTGATCTTCAAGAGACTCTCTCCCCGGTACTGCTCCTATCCAAGCAATAGTGCATACTTATTTATCAACAGAGAAACAAATTGTTGCAATTCGGCCGCAGCAGTGTTCTTTCAGAAGAAACAAAATTGTCTAATTTCCATCCGAGGTAATTTATCCGCGCAATCGACCAATCCTCAACCAAATCTGTTAACCTTCGCTGTAAAGGATCTGAAAACGCCTTTTACCGTTTTCTTTGCACCATCGCTTGAAAGGGGCACTGAGCGCAAGATGGTGTAGTATGATAGCCTAGTGCCAACTGCGTGTTTCATCCCCCGAGTATTTAGCTTGGGATATTTTAAATTCAAATTATTTTTTTATTCAACTTAGGCTTTACAGCCCATTGGTACAATATGCAATTATTTTATACCAGGCAGGCACTGGTACGAAAGCAAGTGATTGAGGGTAAGGATATCATATAATTGAACGTTAACGTCAGATTTTTCGGAGAAAACGACTGGAAGTTAAGAGCAGTTGAAGTGCGCTCAACAAAAATAATGACGTTACAAGCGATACCTTCCCACAAGGGAGCTATGTTGTAACTCTGAAATATCCAAAGGCGGACTATGCACTCCTGGTCGGCATTTTGAGATAGCAAATGTGCAATAATGTATCGGACATTATATAGGCACACCCGCTTTGCTTGTTTAAAAGGTAATTTGCCTTTTGTTACCAGGAAACCACACCATACATTGAGCCAAATGAACCGTAATTTTCTCTGTCAGGTTTAATATGGTTTATTCCTTTGAATTTTAAAATCTGACGATCAGAATTTCACGCAAGCCTGACTGCTCACTTTGTGTGTTCACAGTGTTTGGGTTGTACGGATTTATTACAATATAATTTCGTCACGTTTCAGTCAGATATGTTTAAAATGTTAAAAAAAATAAATGATTATCAGACTAGATTATGACAACATAACTAATTTTATATCGAGGTACCCACATTATTCCTAAATGAATGCTTTATATCTGAATATTTTATTATTAGTGGTCCTTTGTTGATATATTTACAAAAAATATCAGAGTTATAGGTATAACAAATTAATAAATACTTAATTGGTGTAAATTAACACCGTAATGTCTTTATTGCCTAAGTGCACGTGACATCTATGTCATGGCGACCGGGAACACAATCTGTCACGTGATTTGGGCGGCATCAAGTCATGGCTTGATAGTTATCGGTGATCGCTCACTTCGATGGTGACATTTCAAACATATAGACATATACAGTAGTATACTGGTAGTTTGGATATTTTTTGTATGTTCTTTATGAAAACATGAAGGTAAGTGACAAAGTCATCTATTCCATAATGAAAATCTCTCCCAGTTATTTACCCAGAAAATGAAAGGTTTTTTTTTATTATTATTTTCATTTTTTGTTGATATCACTGATACTGAGAGCATTATTGTTGTCAACATCATCAAAAGTGATTAGGGAAAGTATTTGTTTCTACTATTGTATATTTCGGTATAGATCCATATCTCTGTAGATTTGTTGAACGTCAGTAGATTTGTGCATCATAGATTATTTTAGAAAAAAATTAATAAAAAGATGAAAAATATCTGTTCGAAATACATGTATTCTTGTGATAGAAAATAAATGTCGGCTATAACATCATGCGAAAAAAATATGATAGTTATTGTTTTATTTAGAAAAAATATTATATAATAAAAAAAACATGTGATACATTTTGTACATGCCGCTTAGTGAATAGGTTTATAAACGTTGTGTATGTATGTGCATTGTTATTTTAAAGATTGTTTGTTGAATTTTTTTACGTATTTCTTATTCATTTCTGTGCAATGCCTCATATCACATCATCTTTTCGTTTATACATAATCTTTACAAGAATATCATAAGTTTGAGAAAACATTCTTACAAATTTACAAAAACTCGATACTGAATGCAAGGAACAATTAACGCTATTCTTCAACTTCCAATAATCTTTAACAGAAAACTGACATCATCACAAAATCTTAATTACGGACAATAATAACGTTAACGCTGTTTTTTTACCAGAAAATAGTAACACTTTACTGTCGTGTTCGTGTCGGTCTAACCGTTGACGATGACAGTGATGTACTCGCCGCGCAATTTGCGCACTACTATTGCATACTGGGTTACAATATAATGCTAAACGCGAGTTGATTAGTTGATGGGCGTGGTTTTTATCGTGTGATATGTGTAACCCACGTGTGATAGATCTATCTTGAACTCATCGGGTATTACCTTACTCCTAAGAACATTCAAGGACAAACATCGTACGGTCGTAGATCTAACGCTGTTATCGTTAGGACTTGCGTGGAAATGCAGCAACTTGCCTCTATAAAAACTCTAAAATGGCCGATTGAACCAACATTCCTCTCCAATAAACGGTCATTATTTTATGACAGTTTATTCTATTAACTTAAGACTTCGTTTGTAATTTTGCTTGGGTTCCGATGAACAGGTGACTGGGTCAAATGTCCCCCGTGCAGGCACATTCTTTATAATCTTGTGACAACCTCCTCTGGTAACATCAGTTTTTGTTTTACTAATCTCATGAAAAAAAGATCATCCTTTAGTTTATGATGAAGATCAAGTATTTCACGACGAAGTTTACCGTCCGTCAGTACCCCGTTAGCATAAAATCTTCCATACACGTTTTTTTATCAGGCGCAGCTATGACACTGCTCGTTCTATCGCCTGACGTCGGGTAGGCTATCTAAACTCCGCCCAACAAACAATTGACAGAACCACTCGACCAGTTGATAATACTGTCGCTCAACATACCGAGGTATTACATCATTTATTTTGTCATCGGTTAGACCGACACGACAGTAAAAGGGTTTACTTAAAAGATTCAAAACTAAGTACACAATGTAGTTTGTATTACAAAATATAAGTTGATAGTATCAAATTCCATCACTTAGCCTTAGAGTTATTGGACTATGAATAAGAGTAATATTAATACGAGTTTAATATCTAAAAGGTGTCTTCAGTAAAATACAACGCTTCAAAGAAACAGCTCAGTCTATACTTTGTACTTCATTTATGTATCCAGCTTTTATTCAAATATTTTTATGATTGCAAATATGTTTTTCATAATTGTTTGTAATTGTTTTATTTTTCAAACGTTTTATACATGTATTAAGGTATTTTTTCCTGTTTAACTAGAGATATTTTGTATGCGGATACATGATCTCCAAGGTGTAAGTGAAACATAATTATATGTTACATTTCATGATAGTAAGTCCACTGGGTTCGATACATATTTCCGTCACTCAAAACAGCATGCCATGAGTCTTTACTTGTGTTCTTATATGCACGGTACTTGGAGCGCATGGGATTTGACTAAAAAAAGCCATATAAATCGAATGGTTGTTTTACAATGAGCACATACAACAATGTGGGTTATAATAAATCGATAAAATTGCAAATTATTAGAATTATATAGGTCGTCCAATCTTAAACCCAAAGATTAAGACAGATATATACGGTTGCACACACATGTGTAAAACGCAACACACATGTAAACACACACACACACCGACACAAATCCTCATTTTCCGCATCGCCATAAATACAGATAAAATTTTGTCAATTTATTCAGGTTCAACGAACATACGCCGATATCAATATATACACACACCACCATCACTAACATTAAGAAGTTAAAGTACAACATTATCAGAGGATACTACTGTACCTTCTACTGTGCTCATTCACCACCCACATAAAACATTCAGTAAAACCCCTTTCACTCGAACTGCAGGGGACCAGGTTCATAGTTCGAGGAATACGGGGTATTCGACTCATCCGAGGTTTGCCAAAATAGGCAAATCTGTGACGAACCTTGCATGTCAATAACGTTTTGAAGTATTGTTTTCCAGCATTTAAAAACATGTATATATATAAAAGGGCGATATTCAATTATTCAACATTGTGAATTGCTGAAAATTGCTATTCTGTGACAAACCTTGCATGTCGATAACGTAGTAAGTATTGTTTTCCAGCATCTAAAGTATTCATAACGGTATTCATAATCGTATTGTTAATAAAATGTGAATTTTATAAAATATGCACGTTGTGAAATATGCGGAAAATTGCCACAGTCTGTGTCAAAGCTTGCATGTCCATAACGATTTAAGTATTGTTTTCCAGCATTTAACATATTTATAACGGTAATTTTCGATCGTACAGTGGTGCAGTGCAGTATATTGATTAAAATTCGCCAATTCGCAGATGATTTTAAATGATTCAAAAATATTGCATAAGCACTGTAAAAATTTCTAATCAAAATATTATCGTATTTGAAATATATAAAATATAAACTTTATTTATTTTACATCGATTACGAAACAAGTTATATATAACTTATGTAAATCACTCTTGATGGCCCGGATGTAAGCGCGCGAGGGATCTTAGTGTGGGAGGAAACCGGAGTGCCCGGAGAAAACCCACATGATCGGGCATGTGACCCCTAACCTTTTCACGTCCGTGCGGGGGATCGAACCACGGCCTGCTAGGGTGAAAGGCGAGTGGCTTAACCACTACACCACCCGATCACCGTATTTGAAAGGCACCAATGTAAGAGGAAACGATACTTACAGAAACCGGGAGAGTTAAATGACCCAATTCGTAAAAAAAAACAATATACGGAACGCATTCATAAAAAATAACATTGATTTGCTGCATATGGATAAGCTCTGTCCTTTCAACCTTAACTTAGACTAAAACATTAATAGACTAGCAAACCGTAGGGTGGAAAACTGAATACCGATAACATAACGAAATACGGAGCCGTGACTCGTTAGGACAATCCTCATTTCTGTTAAATAATCCAATTGACAACTTCCGCATCCATACGATAGAAACACTGTGCGACGAATAAATGGTTTCTTTACTATGCATTTGACGGGAACGTGATACATTTCTGTTCGAGGACATAAAAACACAGAGATGGACAAAACTTTTAATCAAAACAGAGACACTGACATACAAAATGACAAATAATTGCTAAAACATCATCATATACTTTTAAATTTAAGGAACGTTTTATAATAACACCCTTTATAACATAATTTCTATACATAACTTTTTCTTTTTGGAAGTCAATAATATAAATATCTTTTGGTTTCGTGATTGCTGCGAATATACAAAACAGCGAATTTTGCATCTTAGATAATTGCATTTGGTGTACCACCTGCCAATGAATAAGTCAAATGCATCAAATAATTTCATAACACCATATCCAAAAATGTAACTTCTAGCATTTTTGTATTTTTGAATATTTACATGTTAGCTATCTAGGACTGTCATGGATACATTAATTGGAATTGCGTTCTCAGAAATTCTCAGAAATTCTATAATTTATCATTTCATTTCATTTATTGACTTGAGTTGGACCAAATAAACTAAACAATTATTTAAACTGCCCCTGTGAAGTTAAATTAAAAAAAAGATATTGTGAGTAATACAATATTTACCTCGATTAACAATTTTCCAATTAAATAGCGTAATTCGAAACAAAGAAAACACAACAGAGGAAGTTTAGCATCATTGATGAATTATAGAATATAGAAACAGCTGTACAATTATATAACTTAAGCTTAGTTAGTTCGTGCAATGATTTTATGTTTTATGATTTTTATTCATGATTGCAGCACTGGCGTCTGGGTCGCATAGCTGCAGTAGCTATATGTGTTGGTGTTTGGTATACCATATGGAAGGGGAGCATTACCGACAAGTTTGAATCAATGTTGCATCCGACGACCCCATCGCTGTGGAAATGGATATCATAACAAATGAACCTACGAAACACATATATATTTCAAATCAAACAATCAATACGAACATTTCCAAATTTTCTAAGATAAATCGTACAGAAGGTTACATGGTGTACGACTGCAGTCACATATGGCCAGGGCGGATGTGGTGGCTGGTCAGATAGACTTTCTGGAATTTTGTCTACTTATATTTTAGCAAAAATAACTAACCGAAAATTTCTTATCAACTTTGACAATCCTTGCCTACTCCAAGATTATTTTGAACTTCATGAGTGGAGTTATAACAAAACGCTCTTAGGAAATAAAGATTCAAAAAATTACTACTTAAAGGACGACAGTGGACGGGAGATTATGAATATATTGACGAATGCCACATCAGTACAGCCCATACAGAATTTCTTCACTGCTGAAGTTAGTTTCGTGCGTATAAATTGGGACATGACACCTGAATTCCGGAAATTCCTTCACGTGCGAGAAATATGTACCTTGGATAATGGAGCTGCATTATGCGGATATTCATCGTTATATCTTTGAATTGTTTTTGCATCCAAAGCCTTTCCTTACTAAACTAGCTGATAGTGTTTTCAAAAGTAAGCAAACAAAGACGTCATTTTGTGCGCATGTCAGAATTGGAAGAAGCTCTACGTTGCCTAATGATAATGTTCGAACAAAACCAGAAGACGTCCATGTTATTTTAGACTTCATAGAAACAATTGATAAAACAAAACATGATTTACTTCTAGCTACAGACTCCGACGACTTACAACGTCAATTTACGGCTTATTATTCCAACAATTTCCTTCTGAAAGTGCCAGGAAGGATAACTCACATAGACCAAACAAAGACTGGTGATATTTGTGATGGGTTTCAGAGACAACTTTTAGATTTTTTGTTACTAAGCAAATGTGACAAGTTGGTTGTTTGTGAAAGTGGATTTAGTATAATGGCGGCCTATTTACGTAATATCAGTGACGGTCTCTATTGCTGGACTCGCCGGTCAGTGGTTCCTTGTTCCAGGTATACAATCCACGATTTTTTCCCTAAACCCCTCATTGGCCCTCCGCGATGAACACCGACACATTCTAGGGATATGAAGTACTCGAAGGGTGAAGTATTTTTAGGTAAGACGTCTCTATTGAAAAGTTGTTACAATAAAAAATGGTAGTTATAAGCATTAAACACATATCAATCAAATTTAAAGTAAATACTGCAATGCACTTTATATTAGAAAAACACAATGTTAACTTCCATATAAAGCAAATGTTATGAAAGTGGATACACGAAATTTGTTACGTTTTTTATTGAATTGAAAACGGATTTAGGTGTAAATTTCGTTTTTGTTTTTAGTGGCTTTTCAATGTACTTTTCGGGGAGAACTTCATGATAAACCAAAATTATCTATATTCTCATAATTGATATTAGATATGCACAAGATGTTTGGATAGGCCCCCGTTATAGTTATCCTACCTCCGTAAGTTTTTCCTTAGGTTTTACAAGTTGGAGGTTTTTTGTTTTGTTTTTGACACAAACTAATGTTGATCTGGCATCCATAGTTCGGCTTTCTTTTTGTACCAATGTATTTGTACAACTATTTTGTGATTGAAGTATTATTTTATTATATGAAACAAGAATCCAGCAAAAAAATCCACTATTTACTCTGGTCGAAGATAAAACTCAGTTTCTATGTTCTCCCTGATTAACAATGCAAGTGTATTTGATGTTCAAATATATATTATATAAATACGTAACATTGTTCAAAAATAGTTTTTCTGACCTCCCCCCCCCCTGCCCCTCAGTGGGAGAGAGTGGGGGGGATAGGGAAAAGGAAGAGGGGAGGGTTGGGGAGAGAGAGAGGGGTCGATCGGACCGAGAGAGTGGGTAGAGGGACTACTACAGAGAAAGATAATATAGGGGGTCTTTCTTTATAAAAGATAATAATTATTTATTCCACAGTGCATTGCATTAATCGTCTAATCAATAAATGGAATATATTAAGGGGAGGTAAATATGGCACGTTACAATGTAGAATTTCGCAATTTTCCTACAACAATACTATTATTCGTAATTTAATTTATCTTGACATCTTATCAATCAGTAAAACAAAATGTTACAAAAGACAAAGAAATTATTCTAGCGATTGACCATCATTAGCTGGAGTTTGCACTTTTACTGGAAAAGTTATCACCGGAGTGATTATAATGGGCATATGATTGTTAGTTTTTCCATTACAGCTGACACTACAGTTTCCTGGTATCTTAAAATTTCCTGAATATAGCATTGGATCTCCATTATTGGGCGATTCTGAATACATTGGTATCTGAACCGATTTTAATTTCAAATTGGCCCCTGAATATCTAAGTTTGGGACTTCAAAATTTCCTAACGTAATCCATTTTTATGTCCGAAAAAGAATTTTTTGTAGACTTATCTAAGCGATGTCTCGCAAAACGAAATATATTTTATAGCAGACAACGCACAACTAATTGGAGCGCAGACAATATCAAATCTATATACTTACGCTAAGTAAAGAAATGAAAAAAAGAACTAAACAAATGTACGGTATCAGTTCCATTTGTATACTCATAACTGTCGTCGCTTTGCCGCACGAACACACGTCATCATCCATTGATTATTTCATGTTGTGTTAACATATATCAAAGTAAGTGATATGTCCTGTCGACATGGTTACTCTCTCAGTGTTCGCTTAATTTTTTCAATGTTTTCTAATTTATAATGCAATATTATTGTGGCTCACCGCTTCTCTGAGACCAGATGTGTCTCGTCCTTCGATTGTCCGCATGTGGACAGTCATCTCGATACATTTTTGGTTTACCAACATGGTTCAAATACCTTTAGTTCAACTGTCCCGTGGTCCAGAGTTGGCAGAGTCCAGATTTGCACAGATAGTTAACATCAGGAACATCCCCGAGGGTTCAGGAAATATGTCGGGGGCAGAGTAGCTATTCCTGTCTTCTAAACATCCATAGTAATTTTACATATCGTATCAATACTCTAAAACTTGATGTAATAAATTAATATCTTATTTTCTTTAATTGTAAGAATGATTACAAGAGGCTTTATTGATCATAAAGTTACGGAAAATTTATTTTCGAAAATGAGGCTACTCTATTTAATAGCAAAAGTGTGTGATATTAGAGTAAATCTATCGGTATGTGGCTTTCCTTAAAAATTTACGAGGTTTTATCATTGAATTATCGATGCTGGTTAAACTCCTCTAGACTTTTTCCTTTGCAATTTAGTTGTTACTAGTTAAATATAGTATTCTTATAACTAACAAATGGCAAAAGGGATAAGGCCAAGCAAACTGCTTCATATTTCTATTTCTTCATTTCAAATTATTTTTCATTTAATTGAAGTATTTTAGTATACAATTACGATATATATATGGATTTCGTATTAATAACACGAGATTTTTATAAATCCATCCCCGTTAGTTCAGTTTACAGTCTAGTGAGATGGTAAATCCAAAAGGGCATATCGATCTCCGCATATGTGTGAGGTATGTAATTGCTAAATGACATTGAAGATGAGTGTTGCACTTTCATTATCTTATACTCTAATTGTTACTAAATGAACTTATTTTAGAAAACGAGTCTAATTATTAAAGATCATATTTTACTCGCCACCTCGGAGACAGCGAAACTGTTCGCAAAATTGATTGGCGGAGACCCGGAGAGCAAAACTGTCTCGTGCGATGTGTTGACCCCCTAACAACTTTATAGCGGGATACGGCGAGTGAAATTTTATATTAAGGTATGGTCGCAATATGGCGGCACCTGTCGCCATTCGACTTCAAAATTTGTTTTGTGAATCCACATTCCATCTTCAACTAAAGTATAATCCACTTCTATTACCGTAAGAACTATATCACTATCTTAACTTATGCACTTATATACTTGTTAATTGTGGTGTAAAAATAATTTTGGAATCTCGTTTAAATACTTGCAAATTAAAATGAAAATTGTATTTTTATTTTAAATCACGAGTTGCTTCCCCTAACACCAGTTTTTGAAAGTTGATGACTGCAGCAGACAGAATTCAAACGTAACAATTCAAAGCGCGTTGTTTCTAGACTCGTGATTATAAACTACTTCGGAGGTATGTTTAGAACACCTACTCAGATCAATCTCCTCACTCGTACAAAGCCCGATTTATCGGCATAAACATTTTCATTGATTATCTCAGCGAAAAAAATGCACAGCCATGATCAAGGAGGATTGTATAGGCTATATAAAATGCTTAGATGGTATGGTTGTGTGTCAATCTTGTTTGTGATGCTTTCAATATACAGGACGGTCTGTGGTTGTTAGTATTGAGGTTAGGCCTACTGTGTACATTAGGCAATGTCGAAATTATTGTTGATTTATGACTATTTATTCAGTTATTTCTGCAGGTTACCTCTTCTTAAACAGGTTATACTCTGAAAAAATTCTTGAAAATAAAAAAATGTAATAGATAGCCTACTTGAAGTAGGCCAAATTTTATTATGTAAAAGTGTCGATTGTTTGTTAATCATTCGCCAGTACGATTTAAGTTTGAGTTTCATCATTCTTGCTCCAAAAACACAATCAAGGCAAACAAAGAATTAATGAAACAAATTAAATGGTACCTCGATGCGATAAATTCGTTATATTGTCAGTTACTGACCACCACTATAAGGCATAGAGGCTGTCAGTAAGAAGTATAGGAGGCTCGGCGCTACGCCCTCGCCCCCTATAAAAACTCTTACTGACCCTCTATGCCTTATAGGGGTGTCAGTAACTGACTATATAACTAATAATTATAGACGTCCTAGTGTGTTTAAGTTGGTACTTTTTTTATCAACCCAGAATATAGGGGAATTAAACAGGTTAGGGAAAATATATAGATTTGGCTTTAAAGCTACGAGATAATTTTATATCTAATTTAAGTTAATTAATATTCCAAGGTTTTAAAATTTGCATTATTAATCATTGATCTTATATTTTATGAAATGGTATATATACATAATTAATCATACAATTGTACCTGTTTTTGCTATGCAAATGTAGTTATATGTTTGTCCAGCACTGTCTGCATTGTTATTATTGTATATGTTTATGTCAACTCTCCGATGTTGTAAAAAACAAGGAATAAAAGAATCTGAAAAAATCTGTAGAGTGTGTGCGTTCAGGCGTGAATGTGTGATACCCTGATGACCAAATCAAAATAATAGGCAGTTGCAATTGGATGTTCTATTGTTTAGAGGATTAAGAGCCACTCTATAACGACATCTTAATGTTTGATTATTTACAATTTTCAGGCAGATTTTGGAAATTATATAATGTAAGTGAATTGTAACAAGTGGTATTTTAAACAAATGTCACAAGATCTATCTTACTGTGTTGTACGTATATGTACTTATACCATGTACATGTATATAGTGTAATTGAATATATACAATTTGTATCTCTGCTAATGTAAATGTATATCAATAAATTATAAGTCATAGAGTACATGTACTATTTCTGGATCATATATAGAATTGCACTACATAAGTGTAAAAGTACTGGATTTATCCGTACTTACGCTCGGTGTTTTTGTTATGTCCTACGTGACAAACCATGTGTTGTGATCGAGACTCCATTTGTTATGGGGATTTTCCCGATTGGGAATCCCGTTTCCGGTTCATACTTATGTAAATTTTGATTGGCTGTTATTTTTGATACCTAGTCCACTCACCTGGATAGCATGAACACGTGCTGTTCATGGCATATTAATAAATTTGGGTATATAGCCAGGTGTTTTAGCTTAGTATAGCGAGTTCTGACGGAAGCTTTCATGTATTGGCTGGTCAGCTCCATTCTCTCTCTCTCTTCAAAGTAATTATCCCGATATTATGTAGGGTTTTTCTGGCCGTAGTTCCTCAAAATTACTCCGGGTTGGGTGGTTGTATTCCATGTAGACAGCGCTAGGGTCAGGTTAGTATTTAAAAACGTGATAAATGTTAATATAGTGAATCCCAGGGTCGGGAGAAGGGTGGTCGTTGGAGTCGGTAATATTAAAATATAGTGTGCTGTAGTTGCTCAGCTTAGGCCTGTATTGTTTTGGCAATGTTGTCTCGCTGATGAAATGCGTTCTTTGTTAAATATTCTGTGATGTTCTGTATTTCAATCTCCATGTTTAGCCATTGTGTCTTCTCTATAATAAAATGTTGAATGAAATTTTGTTTGTACTTTATTAATTGTGTTGTCGTCCGTTGACCTGTAGATCTAGCCAGCAGAAGTCAAGACGGAACCACAGAGTTGACAAAAACCTATAAAAATCCACTATACGAGGGTTAAATTGCATATCGGTGACGAACATCACTTGAAACTTTTACCCTTTTAGTATATTTATATATGTCATATTTATATATAACGGTAATTAAAAAAACATGTATACATGTCGGCTATGTTAGTAATTTTCAATGTTTATTCTGAGTTATTTTCTAGTTTTAGAAACATAAAAATGATTTATGAAGCATACTAACATTTTATCATTGTTCCCCTGTTTTTTTTCCACTGCCTTGAAGTAGAGATGTATTCGGTATACATACATATTACTAGATGCATTCTCGAATAAAAAGTTCAAAAGATAACCTCATTTTAATATTATTTTTTTTGCAAGTACATGCTTGCAAGCATTAGCATTTTTTTAAGTTTATATAACAAATTTGGTGGAGTGTAAAGCTTGAGGAGGAAGTATAATCTCATTTGGATATATTTTTTGCCTTTACACATTACACGTATTATTCCTGATATGTTTTCAATAAGAATATATTTTTAGCTTTGTTAAACACTTTATGTTTGTGGGGGACATCGGGATGCTTGAGAAGAAGAATCTAAAACTACACGGTAGGTTAATAATGAAATACATTTTAAAAATATATAATAATACCGCTACTAGTGATACTTACAATCAGTGGTATACGTATACAGATAGTAATTGAAAGGGGAGCGACCATTATTAATAAACACATTCCATATTTTTAATTTTGCGTCTGTTTTATTCATATGTGCTATACAAACACATTGAAATTCTCTCCTCTTTTGGTCCCATAGTATTAATAAATCGTTTTTTTTGTTACAATAAAACCAAACTAAAAGTGTTAACCTATAATCCTACCCGTTACCCAGGTGTCACAAAGAACACACTGTGACAACAGGTACAATATACACGTCAGTCACGCAATATTCGATTGAGCGGGTAGTCTTCAGAGATCATGATATGTTTATTGACACGCTAGAGTATTGTACTTCTAGCATGAAATCACGATAGTAAGAGTATATTTTAAATTCAATATTCAAAACACGAAAATAGAAAAAACATTAAATATTTTAAGAATAACATAAGGTCGCTCCCTTTCCAATAACGTACATATCCGTATGCGTATACATATACCGCTTATTGTAAGTATCCCTAATTAGTAACAAAATGTCGAGACAAATACTACACTGTATATTCAAATAGAATTAACAAGTTTTAAATCTGACAAATATTTATTACATTAAACCAAAACCAAAGACCACAAATCAATGAAAACAACATGACAAGATAACAATTATATTTTAATTGCAATATAAACAAATGGAATGAATGATTTGGTTAACGTAATTAGTAGTCTTAATAACAGAAAAATAAAGGGAGAAATAAATGAATAAAATATTAACTAGTAATGCTTTCTTGTGTTTCTTAATATATATATATCAGTAACAATTGTCACTGTTAGAAATGCATGGATTAATATCGAATTGTGCAGTATTTAGACAAACATTTACATATTTTTTCATGTTTAAAGAAATCAGAAAGAATGGAAAACGATGACGGGGACATTGAGAACTTCGGAGCACGAACCTGTCCAATATATACTGAACCCATTTATAAACATAAACGTGATATCAGATGATATCACTTTGATTGGCGTAGCCGTTTAGTCCATTAACCATTGGTTCTTTGAGAATTTTAATTATTTCTCTGAAATTTAAAAAAAAGAAAGAGCAGGATTTTTTTTTTAAAGAAAGAGCATTCAATATATTAAAATTGCGTTACTACATGTATATTTAGTATATATTCTTCAATCGCTAATGTGAGAGAAATTAAAATTAATTGAAATGAACTAGGGTATGAACATGGATTATACATATACATATATAGGTTTTTTTTAAAAAACTTTTTCACATTGATATCCATGTTTGTCATACATCAGGTCGTGGATTGTACACATACATGCATGACTTTTGTTAACTTGTTCATAGGAAAAAAAGAATCCTTTGGCTTGCTATTGCCACCCTATGGATACCTATTTGACAAAATATTGTATTTTATGGATATTTCGTACATTATAAAGCAGATTTATTCCGTCTTTTCATAAAAAAGATATTCGCCATTCTGTCGAAGGATTGATTATGAAGATTTGTTTTGAAAGTAAAACCTCAAGAACCTGGGTGAACTCTGAATAATCCGCGACCGAAAACCAAGTGATGAGGTATTGAAGAATTAATACCAATTTAGTTTTATATCTCCATAACATAAAACATATCTTTCATAAATTTGATCTACATGTACTATTGATAATATATATCGACAAATTCCGCATCTAATGAGGGAGGGTTACAAATGGCAACGCATTTTTTTCCTTTGTGAGTAAATTTTGAAACAGATGAAAAATGATCGTTACTAGCTGTATCAGAGTCAGTTAAAATTGTGTCCATGGTTTCGGTTAGGTGTTTAATGCTTATAAATCGGGATAAGGAGGGCATATCGAATGTTTGTTGTAATTGTGAAATCTATTTGAAATTGCATGTCGATTGTTATAACATTAAAATACAGCCAGTCGTCAACATGGGGAGGAAATACAATGCGACGCAAGTGTTAAGGCAGTGTGAATTTACAAAACGTAACACACCATTTCCTGAACATATAGACTAGCAGTAACAGTTGCTTAAATAGTTGAGGAATCAAATGCAAAATTAAATTAATTTACAGGTTCCTACTAAAACCTAATACGATATTTATTTCATTTTACTTGACGTTAAATTTAAATGTATATTATGATACCCATCGGAAGAAACTATACCCATCATAGGCCATGGGCTAGGAGGGTCCCACATGCACCCCCCTCCAAACATCCGAACCAATATTTTTTCTGAACCCTTATGACCCACTGATCACAAATCGAAATGTTAACATGGCATAAGTTGGGATGAACTTCCGGTTATGACGTTATCAAGATGGCCCGCCATCTCGAATTTCACTAAAAAAATGAAAAAAGTCATAACATTGACATTTTTTAACTGAAGTAGACAAAATGAAGTATAAAAATGACCACAATAGAACATCAAATACATATATCAGGACCAAAAAACAAAATAAGTAGTAATTTCTACGCAGGGAATGAAAAAAATCGGATTTTAAGTTCAAAATGGTGATTTTTCAGCAAATTTTTTCATATTTACCTTTACACAGCAAAAATGTTTCCCAACAGCAAACTATAATTTCTAATAAGTGTTTTGACCACTTATCAATCAGTTTAAACAACAACAACAACAAAAATATATAGAAATGCCAAAGAGAATTATACCATCAGTTGGTTTACACAACATCACCGGATGTGGTATATGATTGTTATTTTTTCCAAACCGCTGAAACTACAGTTTCCTGGTGTCTTGGAATTTCCTGAATATAACATTGGCTATTGACGATTTATATCTTAACAAATTTGAATTTAAAGTTGTCTGAATATCTAAGTGGGACTTCAAAATTATTATTTTTTATGTTCGAAATTTTGTAGACTAGTAGCCTCTCAAACTGAATTATTACAGAAAAAATCCAACTATATAGCTATAGGGTATCAAATTGAAATTTCATAAATATCATGACACTTTTCGAAACGTGTTGTGTCTTTTAGAATGAGCACATCCATTTTTTTATTCCCTGTGTAAAACGTAAGGAAATATCAGATGGTAACTACAATGTGACACATTTCTTTCACTAGTTCTTAAACCATTTTCGTTCTGTATGCTTTCTTGCCAGAGTGTCGTCTTCGCCTCGATCACCTGATGTGGCATAAACATTACCGTGTTACCATATATTTTTGGAATTACAATCTAAACAAATGAAATGAACGGATTAATTAATTTGAGCAGTAGTTGTACATTTACATCTACATACTTATGTAGATAAGAAAGAATGTGTTGTTCAATTGCTTTAAATTATTGTCATGAAATTCTATCAATTAACATCGTTTCATATTTCCATTATTAGGGAAAAGATTGCATCAAAAGACTTGTTGTGGACCATCTATTGACCATATTTATATTGATAAGTATGCTATATCAGAAAAATGCAGGATTAATACAAGAAGTTTACGTTTAGACATGTCATTGGAATATGTTTATGGTTTGACGCTACAAATTGTGCATGTACCTTCAAAACCGGTTTTAGTGTGTTTTTGGAGAAGTGCCAAATTCAAATGAACTCTTTTGTGTTCAAATTAGATATCAAATATAGAACACACTCATTATACACGTTATGCCTTTGAAAGGGTTATTGTGCAATTTTACAGACTTATGTGTATATGTGTATATACTGGAATACTTAACCAGAACCTGACCTGAAATTGACTTGAAATTAAATATTTTGCATGTGTATGGGATACAGTCTACCCAAGTGTTTTTTTCTTGGAAATTATTGGACCAAATTATCCTCAAATGGATAGAGACACAACTAGTACTTTTATTCCTGGCGGTCGCAGTACTCGCTCGCCTCACTTTTCTACATAGCCCTAATATACCAAGTATAAGTGTAATTCACAAACCCACGACACATCGAGTAATCTAGTATTATCCTAGGGGTCTTACTGTTTGTCATTGTCACGTTATATCCAACACTCCGGGACTATCCTCCTAGTAAACCTGAAGACAGTTCAGCAGACAAAACAAACAGTCACGCCACAGTGTACCGTATATTCGAGTTTGTATATTTAGCTTCGAAGGAGGTCAAATCAGGCAGATTTTTCAATTTTGCGACGGACATATTCCAGGGTTGGATGTATATAATAAAACAGTAGATAGTACCGCTATCTGGACATATTGTAGATGAGTTGGTTACCGTAGACAGAGTCCGCTAATACTTTTGAGTCTAGCATGATTAGGACTAAAGTCTAGAGATTGTTACGCAAGCTGTATACAAGTTCTCCGTTGTGTAGCGGATTATCACGTACTTGGATAGGGAGGTTTAGTGCTTTTAGATTGGCCGTTTGGAGAGAATTGTGATGAATCACTTGGGTTATTTTCTATGGTGGGTCTGACACATGGAAGACAGACGCGTCATCGAGTGTGGGAAAACCTGAAAAAAGTAAAAAAACAAAACTGCCAAAATGCATTAAGGATTGTTGTCTTAAATTGAATTCATCAAAGAAATCCTACCGATAAAAACAAGACAGAGACAGTTGTCAGAAGGGCCATCTGACTTAGCCTTTGCAAGTGACTGTATAGGAATATTGATTGGATGGTGGCCATCTTGGATTTGGGATTACCCGAAAACAGTTTGTCGAGACTATTTCAGGATTAAACTCTTCAGAGGAAATTCAAAATGCGTTTTCAAGATTGCAGTGTAGTGGCGGCCATCTTGAATTTCGGATCGACCCAAAAAATAACAGTACTTGTTTGATACCACATCGGGATCATTTCAGGCAAGTTCCGGCCAATCGCACCGGTAGATCTTCAGAAAAAATTTAAAATGTGATTAAAAATGGCGGCTGTGGTGGGGGCATCTTGGATTTCGAATGGAACCAAAAAATAACAAACACTTTGTCGGGACCATGTTAGGATCATTTCAAACACGTTTCTGCCAAATGGCATTAGAAGAATTAGAGAAGTTCAAAATTATGCTAAAAAAACGATTGCGGCTGTGGCAGCCATCTTTGATTTGCCTAAAAACAACAACAACAATTGTAAAGAACATGTCAGGATAATTTCTGACACGTTTCAGCTGAATTGCAACTTTAGAACCGACCATTTGTATTGGAATAGGGTAATCTTTGTGATTGGTATTGTTAGGTGTATGTTAAAATGTGTAAACTTCAAATGTAATGGATTTAGCTTTTTTCTTTCTTAATTCCAATAAAAAAAGTTTTAAGAAAGGACAATTGACATTGTTTTGTTACAAGAAACCTTTTGGAAAGAAACATTTATTTATTAAGTCGATGATAAATAGAATCGGAACGTATTCTACTCATATGGGTTATTAATTGTCGACCAGGGTTGTAGCTGTAGTGTTTAAAAGATTGAGCATATGCAAAAAGAAGTTCAAAGCAAATAACATTTGAGATTTAAAAAAAGAAAGGATGTTTTTTCTTTTTCAAAATTCGTGTTTTCTGTGACTGCCCTTTGCGTTTACTGATAGGACGGAACAGAACGCTACTTTTGTTTTAAAATTTGGATATTGAGGAGTTAAGGCTTGTTTTTGTCATATGTGCATTAATTGCGTGTTGAAATTTACGATTTTCTTAATCGAATAAAGGTCTACCATTTTTATTTTAGTTGTTTTTCTCTCATACAAAAGATGTTCGTCTATTACTTTCGAAATCTTAAATAGCTAGAGGATTATTTTGAAACACAATGAACTTTGACTGTTGACTTCGTACATGTTGCATAACGTTTGATATGTTACTATAAAGCAAAGTTGTCAATATCATCAATATGTTTTAATTGAAAATTCAACACTTTTAAATGACATGTGAATTATTTGAATCAATGTCTAGATAACAATTACTGTTAAGAGTAGATATATTACTTAATAAGATATAGGATTTTCTACATTTTACATAAAACACGAATATAACCTATCCAGACTAGTGTGTTTGTGTATTACCTTAGGGTTAGATCGTTACATATTATAAACTGATAGCCCGAACACACGCGCTCATTATGTGATCGGGAACAGACCAACAAAGTGAAGACTTACCTAATAATAAAACATGGAATTACCATTATTTTGTATTTGATTGCTTGAAATGCGTGAGAAACCTTTCACAAACGTACATGTATGTCTTTGTTCCTGTTGATAATGCGCCTGTCTGCAATTAAAAGATGTTAATCTTATACTCGTGAAAGTTTAAGTATGTTTGGAGATTAGGAACGTCGAGTGCAATTTTGTTTTATTTTCTGTTAATATGCGTTGGATGAACGGTTCTACACTAATCGAATACATCAACATTTTTATAACTAGTTTTCTCGTTTGGACTGATATTATTGGTTCAAAGTGTAAGAATGATAATAACAATTCAGCCGGAACTATACCTTTGTGATTATAAAAAGTTTTTTTTTAAAGTCCTAGAACCCGGAACTGTATGGGCCGTACAACTACATACATACCAAGTACACGGTGAATCTGTTCTACCAATTCAGCAGACAACGGAGGCGTGCGTATCCAGACATGGACGAAATGACAGAATAGATTTGTTTGTCTCTCATTATATTCGGTCTTGTTAAGGTGACGAATATTTAATGCTCTGATCCATGTACTTACGAAACGAAATGCTCACTCATACTACTCCAGTGGTGGGCGTCTTGTATATATATATACATCACTTTCGATAATATTCTGTAAATAATAACATACGTATATAACTTGTACACAAATTCGCGATTCCTTGAATTTGTTTTTTAACTGTTAGCTCTTGTAAGTATCAAATTACTGATCTAGAATCGATTTACAAGTGGCATTCTAAGAGTAACATGGTTCTTTCGGCACGGAGATTATGCAGCTATTTAAGGTCGAATTTTCCTATTTGACATGTTCTGACACCGTTTATCGTAATAACTGATAACTCCTGGACTTTGTATACCAACGCAACGGAATAATTGGTACTGTACAACGCAAGCGTTAGGAAATACTAGTTCGTTCAAAGGCTCTGTTCTGTGCATGTAGCTTTTAGGCAAATTCCATAGGATTTATAATGGGTCGAGAAGATTTCGTTTTTTTGAATGTCTCTCATGATACATACTACGTAAACAATTACCATGCAGGAAGGATCCGACTCGCTCTAATGATCGAGAAATAAACAAATCCGTTTTTTTCTCAACAACATACTATATTTGTCTTTATCATTGTTGATGGAGTCAAGTACGAAAAAAAAACAAAAATGTACTAGAGATAAATTAATTTCCTCAAAGATGTTTTACTTTTGCATTTAAAGGACGGGAAATTGAAGTTTTTAAGAAGAATTGTATCTTATATTAAACTATCGTTTAGAAAACATACGAGACAGGCTCATGGAAATGACTTAACAAAGTATGGACGGTTATCGCCTAGCACCCCCTCCATGACTCCAGTCGAAATTGGCGAGGGGAGGGTGCGCCGGCGGCCGGGCGCAGCGAGGATATTCAAAGGAGTGTTCGGTCGCGCCCCGTTCATCGCGGCAAGCTGTGCGCCAATACATCAAAGGTCGGCCCACCTGCGAGTTGACTTTGCCCAAAAAACACAGTGTAAAGACAGCTTTTTACCATTATAGTATACGTCATTGGGCAAATCAATTCAAAGATAGAATTATGTTCTGTTATAAAGTAGAAAACTCTGACTCAAAACGGTTGAAATATATTCTGATGGTACTGTTACCAGACTCATGCGGGATTTTACAATTCCCTCTGGCCCGTCACGGCCGCCGGATATGACGGTCACGCTCGACTGGATACCGTCATATAGCGTCTGTGAGATCGATCCTGCGATAATGAAGTGGGCCTTAATTCAAACTCGAGACACGCGTGGTTCTAGCGCCTACGACTCCACTCTTTACGCTGCTGTGGGGGCATGCTTTATTATTTTCGATATAGGGTAGTCGATAAGGGATTAGTCTTTTGGCGGTCCACGATATGCACTTGGCGCAAGAGCTGCTATCTTTAGTTTGTTTATACATGATTTACGAGGTTTAACTCCCTTTTTCTCATTAAGGTATCTGGTCATTCGTCCAGAACAGGCTATTTGAGAATTAGGATATATCAAGAAAAGATAACATATTGGATTCCGCTGGGTTGAGGTACATGTATTTCTAATAGCGAAGAATACTAGATTACTTAATATTTCGGTTTCAATCGAGATATTGCTACTTGGGGTTTCGGTATCTCCTCGGGAAAAGAAATTACGATTTAGAATGGCTGAAATGAGGTTTACGATTTATTTTGATTATTTGAAAGCGTTCTTATCATGGTAATTTTTCGATTCAAAATTACTTGCACTTAGAAATGATAATTGTGAATGTCGTCATATCATTATGCTACCCTGCTCGATCTGAACATACCGGCTTTCCACCATCGGACAATTGTTGTGTAACTTAAAATAATAATTAACTCATTATCTTACTAAGACATATAATTAAGAGACATTTTTAGAAATAGTAGAATCCCTTGATGGACATTTTTAATCTAGTTCATGTGTATTGACTTTTTATTGTTAAAGGTTTGAACATCACGTGTTTGAACGTTTTAGGAAATGCGCCGCGCAAGCGGAAATTTTTCTAAAATAATGTACGAAAAATGTGCAGGAGGACCATTTTTTCTTTCAAATGTGCATTTTTAGAACATTTTTAGTTGTCAATTGCCCCCCTGCCGCCCCCCTCCCGCTTCCTACACCCCTGTTATATAGTCTTGTATCCTCATCTCTATCAGTATGTATATTTTTTGGCAGTCATATTATGAAGCCAAGTTGTGGTCTATATTTTGTCACATTTTTACTGTGTCATAAGTAATTGTAAATTGATTTGTGCTCGTATGTTTCCATCTTAACAGACAAAAGAAGAAGAAATCTTACAGTATATAATTCCTTTGTTGTAAGTGATGTTTACAAGGCATTATTAGTGTTTGGAAGTTCATTTGGATGATTTTCACAGTATAATAATGAAATCTGGCGGTTTTCAATAGATGTCAAATTGTTTGCCCAGTTACGGCACATACGAACTAGAATTTATTTCAAAGCTTATGATTGAATAGTATATGTCTTCAATACTAATGTGGAACAATATCAGGAATTCGAAGACACATATACCTTTGTACATTTTAGATATATACGTATACAAAAATTATAATCAAGTTATTTTTCGCAGATTTGAGTTTGGAATACTCTGGGCAATAGGGATTTAAATGAACTAGTAGTACTGGTTCATCTCTGATTACTGCATAATTGTACACAATAACTGTACGTAATCACTAGCTGGTCCTTGGAACACATGATCAAAGATTAAACAAAAGGGCGTATACTTACAAGGTTATACATGTACATGTATTATCGAAAACTCGGAACCTTGTCAACTGACGACTCCTGGCCGAACTATGAATCATTAAATCATGGGTGGAATGGACGTTTCAGTGGAAGGACATCTTCAACTCTTTCCTTTTATCGATTGTTATGTAAACAAGTTTGTCTAGCGGATGGAAAGATAAGACATCTTCAACACTTCTACCAACTGTTGTATTTCAAAATGATTTTGACAAACCAGTGTTGTACGAGTGTCCTGGAGAGGATTTCATCAATGGTGTCCAAAGTATCCATGACAACGGTGCCGAAGATAGACGATGGGCTTTCCAATGTTGCGCACTACGAGGTGAGATGACTTAAAAGACACGTTGATGATATTTTGTTAAACGCAACAAAAGGTATAATTCCTTTAAACAGTTTTTATGTTTCAATTCAAGTGGTTTGGGAATGAACCGGGTTTGAAGCAATATTCGGTAAAAAAATTAATAAAGGATTAGAAATATAAAAAGAATTATTTGATGCTCAAATACCTTCTACTTTAAAAGGATTATATTATGATTGGCGTTGTGATCGTTTTATTACGGCGTCCTCATAGAGTTGAAATTATAGGTTACTAGAATCTACGATGCTTGTCTTTCCTCCGTGAAATTTTGACCTTCCATAGATTATAAATGCCTAACCTTAAGAATATCATTTTCTTTAAAGTTTCAGTCACTGTCGTATACTCTTATCCATGGTCGTAGTATGCTAAGAACAATCAAACGTGTATTAGAATTGATTAATAACGTCCATACCAATGTGGGCTATGGTAACATATTTAACAATCTCCATGCTTGAGACAAGCCTTGTGTCGCACACGCAAGCTCGTGTTTCCATTCAATGTTGGAGTAAACGTCTTAGCATACACAATAAAAATACAAAGCCATGTGCGGTACCAGACTGTTTGTTTGCAGCTGGCGTAACGTCAGTTTGAGATTCTGGCGATGAGTCATCCATCTCCAGTCTTCTGCCCTACATTTCTACCACCGCTCAGAAATCATCTGACACAAGATCTAATGAAACAAAAGTATGAATGATGGGACACATCGGTTGTTTTATTTGTTTCCAGGTCATGCACGGAGTCACTGTCACTTCACGGGGTATCTGAATCAGTACGATGGCCCACTGTCATATACTGTCCCGGATGATCAACTCATCCATGGCATCAGTAGTATCCATGATAACGGTGCTGAGTAAGTAATCAAAATATTCAATAATGTACGAAAAAAAATCTTTCACTTTTTTCTATATATTAATCGCTTTGTATTTGGCATGGGTTTGCTACTACATGGAACAATCAAGTACATGAAGGAAAGACTATCGAAATGGTCCATGTGTACAGAAGATTAAGCCCTGGATATATTTTGCACTCGGCCACTGGTTTGCTGGTTTTGAATTTCAAAAGTAAAAAATATTTCTAACATATGAATATCTAAAAGTTACAATGATATCACTTTGGAAATTAAGATCAAAATTTAGGTTTAAAATATTGAATAGGTAAAATTATTAGAACTGCAGGTATTAAAAGAATTACTCTGGTTGGAGTTTGATTAGAAGGGTTGCATCTTTATAGCGTTATATGAGAATCTATGCTTTAGTTAAAAAATAAGTAACTAAATTTTAATCAGATGAACGTTAACATATATCTATTTGTAAAAGCATTTTGTTGGTTGGTTTCTGTAAAGTGGGCAGTTGAACAATATGTACAACTCATACATCGCATAGTAATAGACTGTCGTGTGAGTCCTCTAATACAAAACACTGTGCTGCATGACAGTGGTACATAGCATAGTAATAGACTGTCGTGTGAGTCATCTTATACAAAACACTGTGCTGTAGGACAGTGATACAGCGAATGTACGTATAGCCAATCATCAAACGTTTATCTAAAAATTCAGAAGGGAGGTAAATCTCACAGAAAGTGTCACACTCAAGTAATTTGTTTATGCATTTTTTTTATTTCGCTATTTCGCGCACATGTACGCGACTCTAAAATGTGAAAATATTTCATCATGAAAGAGATATTAAAACTCTACGAAATTCAATTGGTTCATATGTAAACGACGTTTTTATTTGCACATTTTTATACTTTAGTTTATTTTTTTTATTTATGAGATTAATAGAGCATATCACTAACTGAGACTGGTCCCGATTCTAATCAGATTATAATATTCAAACCAATGCCTAAACACAGGTTAAGTATTTTAAGCTTATTTGAACTAGGTCGTTGCGTAGCAAGCTCCGCATCATTGAAGCAAAAATTTTTGATAATTACAAATCTTACAAAATATTCAGAACATTCAGTGAAATCGAATGTATGACGAATTAATGAAACGTAATTGTTGTGTGAAGGTAATGTCTGGATTGTGTTCAATTGTGACGTTCAATTACAGAAACAGAGTTACAATAATCTGTATTTTATTCGGATCAGACAAAATACGTTCCGAGGTCCTTTGTCTTACTGATAGACATTAAAGTTAATAAATCATTAGATTTACATAGATTTCTTAGGGGTTTTGACATCCAACAAACGTTCTTATACCTGATATTAGAAAGTTTTCAAAATTACAACATCTTATTTGAAATATTGGAAATGTTTATCAACGTTAAAATATCGCCAAGCACAACAAGAAACTGTATCTGTCGGCATTGGCTGTTTATATAGGAAAGAACAAAGTGCATCTTTGAGTTCAAAATCGGGATCGCTGAAAATCTCATCCGGCTAATGGATATACATGTAGATGTAATAACACCACTATAAGAGTCCACTTATATTTTATCGGTTATATTGGCATGATTTAGTAAATTAGCCGATACATACATTGGCAAGTAAATCAGCATACGTTCTATGAAGCTTTAGAGTATGTGATGGAAATATGACAAGAAGTGAGAGGTATTTTCACCCGTTAATTATATATATAGTATACATGTATACAGGTGTACATGTACTTTATTAAGCAAACATTTACATTTTTTATAGGTCTACAATGTATATGAAAGGTATAGTTTTGCTTTGAATACATAAAAATACACAAACAATTTAGATATATAGTAAGGTTGATTTTCTGAAAGACTCTTACAAGCAAATGAATCAGAGGTATGTTTAAAACACAAAGGGGGATCACGGTTGATTACACTTGTCATCCTAAAGATAGCATTACACGCTGATTTACGCTGATTCACCTTTCTGTACGAGAAATATCGTACACGTAACTACTACTGTAATCAGAACAGTGCTATACAGACATACAGCTCTATATTGGTCACAATAGCAAAATGTAAAAATACTTAATTTGTTTGATTAGTTAACTCCCTATTAACAGCCAGGATAAGGTAAGGACGGTCTCACATGTATGCGGTGCATAGCATGTATCTAGAGGGAGGTGCGTGTTTTTCCGACAGAGCATAAACGATTTTCATCATTTGGACATTAATTGATTTTACTCGTGTAAATGTGCACAGGCCATATGTCTTCAGGTCAATTTGACCTAAAACAAATCTAGAAAAAATTCTTCATGTGAAATCCATGTCAATTTCAGGTCAATCATTTTACTTTTCAGGTAAATTCACCTGAAAAAAAATACATGAATTTACATGAAGACATATTGCCTGTATATGTTTAATTAACACCAAAATGATATGAAATAACTTGTTTTGTTTTAGGTGTATGCACAGTCAGTAATCCATTCCATGTAGGGCATTATGTCATGATATTCATCTCGGGATGAAATCAATTATTTCAAATATATTATTCTGAAGTATGATGTAAAATTGTAAAGTAAGTAACTTTTGCTTCGGAAGAAAATCACAAATT